>NC_051156.1:37914385-37941762 GCF_013339745.2 Dermacentor silvarum
GAAACTCACTGCCCAAATTCATAATTGAAAACAGTTTTAAATGTATTTTTGTATACATAGGTCCACGAAGAGTTCACGGCTGTCACGTGCATTCAGATGGAAAAGAAGTTGTTGGCATTTATCAATAACTACGGTCAGAAGTGTCTCGACTTAGTGAAGTGTCGCTCGGCAAGAGAGTATGTACGGCATCTTGAGGCTGAGCTTCAACAACTGGAAGAAAATGCCCGTAAATGTAAGCATATTAGGCATGTTCAGTTGTTTCAGTTTCTTTCTATATTCCTGGCGTTATTTTGCACTAACAATTCCTTTTCAGATCGGTTTGCAGTTGGCTGTGTAGAACTGCTGCCATTATTAGTGAGAGAGCAGCCATAATTTTTAAGGGGCCCTGTAAGCAACTTCACATTTCATTTTCTGTTTTACCATTTTGTTTCTGCTGCTAATAAATAGTTCTGACGTTTATATCTTAAACTTTACAGGACATGCACCCTGCCCTTCATTTTGAAGGCACAAATAGTTATGAGGCAACAGACGTCACAGTTGTCTTTGCAGTATTCAACATTCAAGTCATCGACATAATCAACGGTATGACAGCTGTCATGGAACTCTATTGGGTGTTCGATATAAAGTATGCGGACCAAAACAAGAATACCTTAGCACTGTTGGAGCACTTCTGCGATTTACCAAGTGTGCCGAAAGCGCCATTGCTTCTGAGGGCCATTTCTGCTATTAAAAGTGGATCAAACAGCGTAGGCCAATGAGTGCGAATGTACAGGGAATAAACAATGAAAACTACTTGTGAAGTACTGTGTTTCTTCCTTATGGCTTTTCACACGAGCCACGGTTCTGGTTACGCTTGCACAAAATTAGTTAATGAGAGAGTCGTGTATGTGTCACGAAAGTTACTGAGCTAGCACTATCGTTACGAAGTTCAGTTACTTAGAGGGTTGAACGTGTACTAACTGCAGCCACTGAGAGGTTAGGACCAGTTACTAACTGTAGTTACTAAAAAGGTAGTATGTGTTACTAACATGCTGCTCACTCCAGTTACTCAGAGGGTGGCAAATGTTACTGAATGCATTTACTAAGAGGGTAGGACCAGTTACTGCGGTTACTAACAGGGCAGTATCTGTTACTAACATGGGGCTTGCTCAGTTACTAAGATAGTAGGACCTGTTACTAACTTCAGGTACTAAGAGGGTAGTATCTGTTACTAACATTGTGAGTTAGTAGCGGTTACTAATCCTCTTGTTACTAACTCTTGTAACATATGTGACAAGAAGTTATTAAGTGAAAGTTAGTAATTGCTACAACCTTTTTTCTAAGAGTGTATGGTATTGCCGACCACTCGCGATTGTGTATATATACCTCTGTCAGACGGAAATAGTGGTCCGATCACGAAGTAGCTAATGATTTCGATCGAGTGCTTCTACATGTGTGTACTTTCCATCTCGATTTCGCTCGATCCGGATCCACTCAATCGCAATCTATCGCGATCGTGTGCTGTCTGTACCTTTGAGCTCCGTAACCTCTACCGACCGGATCCAGATAGTTGCACTGTGTAGCAGCCATAATTTTCGATTTCACTCAAACAATTTCCCTCGGATCAAGTTTGATGGTAAACGAACGAGCGTGAGTGACATCAATGTGAGTAATTGCAACATCACATACTCGTGCGCTCATAAGATGGGCACTTTCTGCTGCATTGTGGTACCATCTGATATTTACATGACCACCTAAAAGTTCCTTCACGTACTTCCGCTCTTCTTTTGACGGCTTTGCATCGTGGCGCTAGCGGCTCGCTCAGCTTTGTCGGGTCGAACACTGTCGGCACAGCATCGGCCTTCAAGTGCCTACGAAGGTATGGTTTTGCTAATCCTAAGGCTTCCATCAGATGAACACTACCCTTGTAGGCATCAGGTGCGAAATGATCGGAACACACGGTCGCTTGTTTGCTGGGGGACCAGTTGTCACGCCGGATAGCACTAATCCACCGCTCGCGAAGCACATTCTCGCGATGAAAGTAGTGACAGCAAACTCTATTTAGATGTTGCGCGTTGTTCGAGTGGTTCATGCAGCCAACAACGCAACACCAGTTGCCACCCCTCATCACTTGCCCGTCCACAGGGGACACAAATTCTCGCGACCGCAACTTCTCACGCCAAGCACTAGCTCACGATCGTCAACTCCTCCATGCTCTCGTCGCTGTCGTCTGCATGATCCCGGCATGCTGTGCGCTGCGTGGACTATTCCTGACGTCAAACACAATGTGGCCTGCAACTCAGGAGGAGGTAAGGTAGTGTGCTTGAGGCAATAAATTAAATTCACTTGGAAAAAATCTGTGCAAGCCTGCTTTTTTTAGGACATGACGGAGGTATTCAGAGAAAGAGGCCCAGCGAATTTCATCGACTTCCATTGACATCGGAAAATCGCCGGAGTTGCCCTTTAAAGAACCCCAGGTGGTCAAATTAATCCGGAGCCCTGCACTACGGCGTGCCTCATTGCCAAAGTCATAACTGATTTTGGCACGTAAAATCCCAGAAAGAAGAACATAATAAATTCTTTACTGTCCAAGTGTGTAGTCTGTTTAATGTGTATTTGCAGATGCTAGGATGGTGTCGGCATTCGTTCCTGTAAAAAAGAAACGTGTATCGTCTGCATAAATTGCGTATTATGCTGAGTTATCTATACTTACAATATCATTTATGAAAATAATAAACAGAAGTGGACCGAGTATGCAGCCCTGAGGTACATCATATTCTTTCAGGCGGTGACACTTCTTTGTTTATGGACACACTTTGGTATCGATTGGTCAAGTAGCGTTCAATAAATTGTAGTACAACACACCGAATTCCATAGCAATACAATTTTTGTAATAACGTTGCATGATTTATGGTATTGAAGGCCTTAGAAAAATCTACGTAAATTCCTCAAGTTATTCTTTTTGCCTCTATATTGTTTAGGATTAGTTCTGTTTGATATAGTAACGCGCTTAGTGTCGAAAGACCAGGTCTATACCCATTTTGTGATGACGTTATAACTGAGTGTTCTTCAAAAAATTTTGTCAATCTAGTAAATAATTTTTCTCCAGTCCCTTTGAGAACATTTGCAATATAGAAATTGACCTATAGTTACTGAAATGAATGTTCTCAACTTTCTTAGTATAACGGTTAACTTGGCAGTCTTCATACGCTGTGGAAAGGTACCAGTATTTAAGGAGAGATAATATATGTGTGTTAAGTATGGACTGAGTAGGTCGATAACAAAATTTATAGGCTGTAGTTTTAAACCATCTAAGTCCTCACTATTGCTCACTTTAAAGCATCTAAACACATTTATTACCTGGTATTCATTAGTTGGTGTGGCGAATAGGGAATTAATTCTGTATGAGAGGCGGTAGATAGTTGAGAGCGTCGTCATCATTTCTGCTCTCAACTAGTGTAGCACAGTGCTTATTGAATTAGACAATTCTTCACCTTTGTACACTTTGTTGCCTATTTCGAGTTCATCAATAATGTTTGCGCTTTGCCTTGCAGATATTATACAGCGTTCAGCTTGTTCCACATTTCTTTCACATTTATCACACCATGAAAAAGTGTGAAATAATAATTATGTTTCACTTGCCTCTGAATTTTGTTCAAATTATTTCGATACTTCTTGAAATTCTTGACGGCAACTGAGTCGCGTCGTATTAAGAAGACATTAGAAAGCCAATTTTTTTCTTTAATCATTTTGATTATGGAGGCATTATCCATGGCTTACGGGCACGCTTAAGTTTTCTAAGAGTTTTATAAGGAATATGTTTCTGATATACTGAGCACACGATCTCCATGAAACGGTTGTATGCTAGATCGAGCGAGGATAAGGACAATACATCCTACCAATTTACTGAGCTAATTTCCTCTCGGAAAGATAAAAGTGAACGTGAATGAATATATTGAAATTTGATCTGTGGCATAGTATGATCGTTTGTTTGAGATTGATGATGATATTTGGTGTTTTTTGGCGCAAGGGCCAAATGTGGCCAAAGAGCGCCAAGACAATGAATAGTATGTTTGCCATGATCAGTGGGTTCCGATGGTAGGATGCTATGTGGCTGTAAAGAGGCCTAAAAGCAAATCGCGGTATATAAGCGTAAAACATATATCTAATAGAATTATGGCAGTGACGTGTGGAGTGATCTATGGGTCGTGAATGTATGAGAAGTGGTCATGGTGCTAAAGTTAAGAATATAAAAGCAGCACAACGCCTACGGAAGGGCTTTGTGAACAAAGACCACGAGGCACGTGCTTTCTTTAATAAAATACCGCAGCAGTGGCCTCTGCAGAGAGGCCGTGCTACACGTCACCTGGATAGATAACACGGAAATTACGTATGTCTTTTAAAAACGCGAGAATTGATTCATATTTAAAAAGAGGTTCATTGCCCAAAAACATAGAAGGATGTAATGGGAGATTTTGCCGTGATGGTAATGGAAAATGTTTTTTCCTCTGAGGCTCCAGTTCAGGGCACTGTAAGAGGATATGAAGTACACTGAGTGGCTCGCCACATTTATCACAGACAGGCGGATCGCCACCGGACAATAAGTAAGCATGTGTACTGTATGTGTGTCCTATCCTGAGTCTGCAAAGTGTAACCTGTGTGCGGCGTGTCTTCGATTCTGGTGGCCAATGAGAGAGATGAGGCTTGATAGTGTGTAATTTGTTGCCCGTTTCTCTGTCCCACAGACGTTGCCAGTAGGTCCTGACCTTTTTCTTAATAAAGGGCTTTAGGTCCATTACAGGGACGGCTATGGGTGAAGTGGCAGCGTCTGTATGAACTGATGTGGCTAGCTTGTCGGCCAACTCATTCCCTTCGATCTCGCGGTGCCCTGGCACCCAGCAGAGCACAATTTGCTGCTTGGATACATACGCGGTGCAAATGGTGGAATAAAGAGTTATAATTACGGGGTTTCTGTGCCTACTTGGAGTGTTTAAACATTTCAACACGCTCAAAGAGTCAGTGTAAATGACTGCCTTGCGTATCTCTAGCTGTTTGATATGTTTAACCGCCGCCAGGATGGCGTAGGCCTCCGCTGTAAAGATGCTTGTGTTTGGGTGTAGAACTCCCGCAGCAGAAAAGGATGGACCGACCGCCGCGTAAGAAACGCCAGCGTGTGACTTTGAAGCGTCAGTAAAATATTCCGGGCAAGAGTATTTGTGCTGCAATTCGAGGAAATGCATACGGATATGTAGGACCGGCGCATGCTTTGTAATCTCAATGAAGGACAGATCACACTGAATCAGCTGCCACTGCCATGGTGGTAGCTGTACAGGAGGGGGCATGACATCATGCTCGTGGAGTGACACATCCATTTCTTCGGCAAGACCTCTTACTCGCAGTGCGTAGGGCTTTCTAACGGAAGGGCGGTTCTGAAAGGTTTGGACACTGGACAGATCATGTATGGTTGTGTAGGTAGGGTGCGAATTGTTTGAGTTCACTTTTAGGAAATATACAAAGGATAAGTACGTTCTCTGCAGATGGAGCGACCATTCATTTGATTCAGCGTAGAGGCTTTCTACGGGGCTTGTTCTGAAAGCACCCGTAGACAGGCGGATGCCCAGATGGTGGACAGGGTCTAACATCTTCAAGGCGCTCGGCGTCGCGGAGTGATATATAATGGAACCATAGTCTATACGTGATCGAACGAGGCTCTTATAAAGATTCAATAGACATCTTGTGTCACTGCCCCACGTAGTGCGAGACAACACTTTTAAGATGCTCATTGTCTTCAGGCACTTGTTTCTTAAATACTTTAGATGTGCGATAAACGTTAACTTCGCATCTAGAATTACGCCTAGGAACTTGTGTTCAGTTTTTACAGGTAGACCCTCACCCTGTAGCTCGATGTTGGGATGAGGGTGCAGACCTCTCTTTCTGGAGAAGAGGACGCATGTGGATTTTTGTGGGTTCAGTCGAAACCCATTCTCGTCTGCCCACTTAGACAGTTTGTTCAGACCAAGCTGAACCTGCCGCTCACAGATTGCAAGGTTACATGACGTGAACCCTATCTGTACATCGTCGACATATACTGAATAAAATATGTTGCGTGGGATGTACAGACGCAGAGAGTTCATTTTCACGATAAAGAGGGTGCAACTGAGGACACCACCCTGTGGTACTCCAGTTTCCTGCACATATGGTCTTGATAAGGCACTACCCACACGAACACGGAATCTGCGGTTGGACAGATAACTTTCAATGATATTCAGCATAATGCCACGTATTCCAAAGTGTGCGAGGTCTCTTAGTATTCCGAATCGCCACGTGGTGTCGTATGCTTTTTCCATATCAAGGAAAACAGACAGGAAGAATTGCTTGTGGACAAAAGCCTCACGAATTTGAGCCTCTAGGCGTATCAGATGATCAGTGGTGGATCGGCCGTCGCGAAATCCACACTGGTATGGGTCAAGCAGCTTGTTTGATTCTAGGAAATGTATCAGACGGCGGTTTATCATCTTCTCGAAGACTTTGCAGATGCAGCTTGTTAGAGCTATGGGCCGATAACTCGATACGGACGATGGATCCTTGCCCTGCTTCAGGATAGGAATCACTATGGCCTCTTTCCAGGCAGAGGGGATCTTGCCGGAGGTCCATATACAGTTGTACAGACAGAGAAGGGTTTTCTTCGTTTCGGAGGGCAGGTTCTTCAACATTTCATATATTATGCGGTCAGAGCCTGGGGCAGATTGGTTGCAGCAGGCGAGTGATGCATGCAGTTCTGCTAGAGAGAAAGGTAAGTTGTATGGCTCGTTCCCGGTGCTCTTTCGGTCTAGTTTTTGTTTTTCTATTGCTGATTTGTATGTTGTAAATGCTGTAGAATAGTGCGATGAACTGGACACATGTTCAAAATGTGCACCCAGATGGTTCGCTTGGTCCTCCAGGCTGTCTCCCTGCGTGTTTACCAGGGGAGGCGGATGTGTTTGTCGTCCTCTTACTCTATTGACCCGGTTCCAAACCTTGGCCTCATCAGTGTATGAATTGATGCTTGATAAGAATGTTTGCCAGCTGTCTCTCCTGGCTTGTCTGCGCGTTCTCCTACCTTGGGACTTGATTTTCTTAAAATTGAAAAAGTTTTCAGCAGTAGGAGAATCGCGAAGCTGCCTCCATGCTTTGTTCTGCTGCCTACGCGCGTTCCGGCATTGTTCATTCCACCATGGAACACGGCGTTTGCTAGAAAGTCCACTTGTTTGGGGAATACACTTGAGAGCTGCATCAATTATGAAATTAGTAAAATATTCGACGGCACCGTCTATTCCGAGCGATGAAATGTCAGCCCACGAGATCGTACTGGTAAGTGTTTGGTATTTCTCCCAGTCCGCTGCATCGACCTTCCACCGGGGAGCAAGCGGTGGAGATTCGTGGTGTCTAGTTGCTCTCAGCAGTATTGGGAAATGGTCGCTCCCGTAAGGGTTTTTTATAACTTCCCATTCAAGTTCGGGTAATATGGATGGAGAAGCTATGCTGAGATCTATAGAAGAAAAAGTTTTGTTTGCAAGACAATAATATGTAGGTTCTTTTTTGTTTAGCAGACATGCACCGGATGAGAAAAGAAAGCCTTCAATTAGACGGCCTCGAGCATCGATGCGAGAGTCGCCCCACAGACCGCTGTGTGCATTGAGATCCCCAAGAACAAGATAAGGTTCTGGCAATTCGTCTATTAGGGACTGGAATTCATGTTTGTGTAAGTGGTAATGTGGGGGTATGTAAAGCGAGCAAATCGTGACGAGTTTGTTTAGGAGAACAAGTCGAACTGCCACTGCTTCAAGTGGCGTTTGCAGCGGTAAACGTTGACACGCTATGCTTTTCTGAATTATTATGGCAACACCGCCTGAAGATGCAAGAGCATCATCGCGGTCTTTACGAAACGTAACATACTGTCGAAGAAAGTTTGTATGTTCCGATTTTAAGTGAGTTTCCTGTACACACAGCACTTTTGGATTGTGTTCATGGAGAAGTTCTTGCACATCATCGAGGTTCCTAAGAATGCCTCGGACGTTCCACTGTATGATTTGTATATCCATACTGAAAGTAAAATTGGTGCTGTGTGTACAAAAAGGAAGTGTTGCCTTAGATTACAGGACCTTTTCCAGGCCCTGTAACGCGGGATTTGTCCTTTCTGAAGCGGTCGAGGGAGCCTCGCCGCTCCTTAGGCGCTTGATGCGCCGTCGGCATGGGTGTAGTGTCCATTGCCTCATGTGAGGCACTGGACACACGCTCTTGCGAGCGAGAAATTTCGCGAGAAAGTCTCGCCGCGAAGGACGAGACCTTTGTGCCCACCAGCCCGGAGGTCGATGGGGCTGCCTTTGGGCCTGAGCTGCGCCGGCTGTTGCCAGCGCCAGCAGAGGCTGGAGAGGGTGAGGCAGCCTTGACTGCACCCACCGTGGGAGCTGCTGGCGGTCCTGCGGGTTCGCTACTCATAGTGCAGGCTGTCGCCGCGGGCTCTTGTGCTACCGGCAACCCTAGAGTAACCGGGCCTGTTTGCAGGTTGGGTGGAGTAGGCTTAGATCCTTCCACCCCAGGGGCAGGAGCCACAAGCGACAGCTCGCTGCGCGCGGGCTGGGCAGGTGGCAGTGGCCGCTGCGACGCTGCCCCCCGACGCGCCGCATCAGCATAAGGTGTGCTGTGGAAAAGTGAGCACCTCTTACGGGCTTCTTTGAAAGAAATATTTTCTTTTACTTTTAGGGTGATTATGTCCTTTTCTTTTTTCCAGTTCGGGCAGGAACGTGAGTAGGATGCGTGGTCACCACTGCAGTTCACACAGTGAGGAGTGCCACTACAATTGTCAGAGGAGTGGCCCTGGACTCCACACCTTGCGCAAGTTATTTGACCACGACAGCTCTGCGAGCCATGGCCGAATCTTTGGCATTGAAAGCACCGTCTAGGGTTAGGGACATATGGTCGGACAGTTAACTTAATGTATCCTGTTTCGATTGTTTCAGGCAGAACGCTAGATCCAAATGTTAGCACAAGATGTTTGGTGGGGATTTCTTTGTTGTCCCGTCTGATGATGATACGTTTTACATTGGTGACGTTTTGATCTTTCCACCCTTCCAGGAGTTCTGCTTCTGATAATTCTAGGAGGTCTGCTTCTGATACGACTCCGCGTGAGCTATTCATTGATCGGTGTGGTGATACAGAAATTGGTATGTTGCCGAACGTCACAAGGTTGCTGAGTTTCTCGTATTGCTGTTTCTGAGGGACCTCAAGAAGAAGGTCTCCGCTAGCCATTTTGATCACTTTGTAACCTGACCCTAAAGCTTCGGTTAAAGATTTCGCAACAATGAATGGTGAAATTGATCTGGCCGGTTTTTGAGAGTTCTCACTGTGTACAACATGGTATTTTGGATAGTTATCTTTTGGTCGGTTGAAAGATAGGTAAAGTTCATCGGTGCGTCCCCTCTTTAGAGGATGACGATCAAGTATGCGGGGAAAAGCGGGTGTTCCCATAACGGTTTGTTTTATTTCGGCGGCAATGGCGGCCACCCACCACGGAGCCCAACTAGGGGACGCTGCAGCACTTAACGCGTAAGGCTGCAGGCGCCAACCGTACATTGCCACTATAACCTAATATATTATACCCAAGGGAGGGCACATACACAAGGTTAACCCAAGCCGCCTGTGAAAATTTGGAAGTAACGGAAGAGAAGAGATGATAGGAGAGCAAAAGAAAGGAGATAGGAGAGCAAAAGGTTGGAGAGGGGGACAGGAAAAGGCGACCACCGATTTCCCCCGGGTGGGTCAGTTCGGGGGTGCCGTCTACGTGAAGCAGAGGCCAAAGAGGTGTGTTGCCTCCGCCGAGGGGCCTTAAAGGTCCAAACACTCAGCGTCGGCTCAACCCCCAGGATTCCCTTTTCCCCGGACACGGCTCAGCCGCGCACGGCTACACGCGGGAGGGTCCAACCCTCATGTGCTCGGGTCCGTGGTGGCGCAACTCACCAAACGCCTGCTTGCGCAGACGCCCCTGCGGGGTTTGTTTGAGATTCCGAGCAAAACAAGGTACATAGGTAAATGATCGCTGATTGTCGTGTCAAGAACACCAGAATGTATCTCGTCAGGCGGAGCGTTTGTTACAAAAACCGGCAGATCCCACGTCCTGTAGGAATCGATGTCATGCGAAGCAGCCTTGCGGGGAGGCTACCAAATTAACGAAACAACCATGAGAGCACCAAGACGTAGGCGGCTGTTTCATGACCTACATCACACGCATATCATGACATCCATGTCACGATTCTTCAGGAGTTCCTTTAGCTATGCCTAAGAGTCCTAAAGGCGAAAGCCTTAGTCATGCTCATGACTATGACTTCGGTCGTCAACAATTAGCCTTTTCCTTCACTTAGTACCACATCTGAACCCCTTCCATTGATCTTTGAGTGTTGGTTTTTACTGAGTCATTGTCATTTTTACGGAGTCATGCTCATCCTTATGGCTTCTAATATCATGCTTTAGTATTTCCTTCACTTAGTATCCACGTCGGCACGCATTTCAGTGGCTTTTGAGTGTTAATATTTTTTTCGCCGAGTCATTGTCATTTCTGCTGAGTCATGCTCATGACTATGATTTTTACAATTATCATTGAGTTTTTCCTTCGCTTAGCGCCCACGTCCGAACCCATTCCAGTGGTTTTTGAGTGGTAATCTTTTTTCGCTGAGTCATTGTCTATTTTGCTTAATCCCGTTCATGACTATGACTTCTACCAGCATCCTGTAGTGTTTCGTACACTTACTACCCACGTCCGAACCCATTTGAGTGGTATTTCAGTGTTCATTTTAGTTGCTGGGTCATTTTCGTGACCTACATGACACGCATGTAGTGACATTTGTGTCATGACCTATCACCTATGTTTGTCATACACTCCTGTCATACTATACCAATTTTGGTACCTACCAAGTTAACGAAACAACCATCAGAGCACCAAGATGTAGGCGGCTGTTTCATGACCTACATGACACGCATGTCATCAGATTCATGTCGTGATATATCATTTATGTTCGTCATATACTCTTGTCATAGTATGTCAATTTTGGCACATAACATACCAAGTTAACGAAACGACCATCAGAGCACCAAGATGTAGGCGGCTGTTTCATGACCTACATGACACGCATGTCATGACATTCATGGCGTGATATATCATTTATGTTCGCCATATACTCTTGTCATAGTATGCCAATTTTGGTACGTACCAAGTTAACGAAACGACCATGAGAGCAAAAAGTCATAGGTGGCTAGATAGATAGATACTGTCAAAATAGCAAATGTTCGCCAAGAAATACTTCGCATTTAAAAATGCTTTGTATTTAAAATAAATCTATGAGTGTTGCACTTGTCGGCGTAATTCTGTTCGGTGTTGAAATCACATTAGAAAGGTAATTTGTAGCTAAAAGAGCAGATAACTCACATCGCTTATTTTTGTTCTCTAACATGTTGGCATTTAAGTCACCACCCATGACTAATGTATATTATAGCTTGTTATTAAATGACAAGTAGTTTTCTAGAAATTTTAAGAAACTGCTTATATTTCCCTCCGGTGGCCTTTATACTACAGCGAACACAAATTTCCCGCACCTTACGGAAAGTATTTCAATGTACGTTGAACAGACTGACCAAACGGTGATACACTTGTAACCAATCCCATTTTTAACGTATAAGCAGACGTCACCTCCTCTTCTTTCCTCCCTGTTAACACTGATGAAACTATATTCCTCAATCTGTATTACATCTACATCAGTACGGTACCAAGTTTGCCTCAGCATAATAGCTGAAAACTCGAAACTTGATTTTTCAATAAAAACAAGCAGGTCTTCCTTCGAGCAGGTTTGACTGCATGTTTATGTGGAGAAATGCTAAAGGTTGACTGCACTGCACTGTTACAAGGGAATTTAGTGTTGTGTACAAGAGAATTTAGTGTAACTTACGTACTTCACACTCATATTGACATTAATAGAGGCAGGTTATAAATACGTGCTAAACAAAGCTTCTCTAAGCAAAAAATCGTTAGCACTAACCAGTACAAGCAATCTACATTAAAGGCTACATGTATATAGAGAGCAAGGATGCAGCGCTCTTGAATATATAGAGAGCAGACTTGGGCATATGTAGGAGCAGACTTGGGCACCCAGTACTTATGAATGAAATAGCACAGTTTGTGCATGCAAAGAAAATATCATCCAACCTTTGGAAAAGGTAGCAATAGCACGAACAGCGCATCACAGAACATAAAAAAGTAATCAGTAAACGCAATAGAACGTAAATAACAATATGTTTACTAATTGTACAAGAAAAAAAACGTAAATCACTATGCGGGGAGCCGTTACGTTAAGCACGCTTTCCTTTCAACGGGTACTGTAAGCGAAATTCATGGGTATGCTGTTATTCTTACTTTTAAAGAACAACGCAAACATAACGAGAAAAACAGGTGCTATTTTGACGGCTGCATAAACCTAAATAACTTTCTCCGGGTCAGAAGCGCAAGTGAGGTGCAGGACAGGAGATTTTTCTGTTTTTCTCATTAGAATGTGACCCTGCATCACCCACACGAATTTCCACTTTTTCTCTCGCCTTGCCAGCCGGGCTTTGCTCAGGAGTACTTTATTTTCAAGACAAAGGTGTTCGTTGACGTACACTGGCTCATCCTCTCTGAAACCTAGTTGATTTGTGTTTAACTTTGCTTTCTTTGCTGCCGCCAGCAACTTGTCTCAAGCATTTCGCGTGAGAAATTTCACTAGGATATTCGGCTTCTTTTTGGCTTTCGATGGCACGCGATGTGCGACATCGATGTCATGAGCGTTGACTTCAATACCCAAACAGTCAACAATATTTTCTATCGTTTTCTTCAGGAATTCATTTTGGACTTGCGGCTGTCCCTGTATTTCTATGTTCTTGTTTCTCGAGTATTGTTTAAGCTCCACAATTTCTTTCTTAGAGTCTTTCAGTTATCTCCACAGCTGTTCATTCTTCTTGCAAGATCTCTCATTTTCTGATTTCATTCAAGTTAGTTCTCGACGGAATACCTCGGCATCTTCTGTGAAAGTCTCGTACCCTTAATTCATGAAACCAATTGAATCTCGGATGCCTGCGAGTTCGTTATGTCATTACCAGGAATTTCGTACATCACCGGAAAGCGCCTCTACCGGCCGCCTCTAAAACATGCGGGTTTTCTATGGGAGAGTGTCGTTTTTCCCAAATAACTAATCATAGAAGCCATCTTTCAAAATATTCCCATAGAAATACGCTCTAGGCGCTTAGCCCGATATCTCATGCAAGCGGTACAATTACTTACGGCAGAAAACCCGTTCCAAATTGCGGGCGAAGTTTGAAGTATGGGAGCCTATGGAAAAGCGCAAATTATGGAGGCGTTTTTGGTCAGTGAAAGGCAATTTGCGATGAACCTATTGCTTCGATTCACAGATTCCCGGGGATTTATCAACTTTAGTGATTCAGCTTCCAGCTAGTTGCAGCAGTAACTCTTCATATAGCTAAAAAGTTATTCCAAAATCGCAGTTTTTATAACGAGGTCGGGGAATTTATTGTGGTGCAGGTATGAACCTAGATTTTGCCTACAGGAGCGCTTTGAAGCGATAGCCAAGCGTTTTGAGCGACCACCGATTAAGATCACTGATATCACGCTCGTGAGTTCCTAGGTTCGAAGCCAGCTGGGCCCCACTTTTTTTATCACATTGTCGCGGCTTAGTTTGGCGGTTTCCCGTCAGATGGCATATTCCGAAATGCAGGTCATTTAGTTACGGTTCTTGTTTCGTTTCTTTCTACTGTACCAACGTCTTCCTAAAGAAAAATAACTGGCTGGCTACGTGCACATGCGAACGTGCTTCAAGATTTCTTTTGCACTTTAGGTATAATGTATTCTAGACAATAAACCCAGTTAACGTGTTTTTAAAGTTCATTTCTTTCTTCAGGCGAACATTTATGAAGACATTACTATGAAATATTTTGTCTCTTCAGCTATGCCATAGGAAAGGCGTGTTTGTGCGACTCTTGTGCAGCATGAAACTTACCACAAAATAAATAGCGTCCAGTGTGTGCAATTAAAAGGCATAGAAGTAGAAAAGTTGGCTGCAGCCCCAGACGTAGTATTCTCACAAAGGAATGCAGTTGAAGCTATTTGGCTTAGTATATTTGCATTATATAAAAGCAGAATTTTCGCGTAACTGATCTTGGGTGCAAAGGAAGGCTGTCCGAATTATTCCACAAGCTTCTTTGCTTAGTACAAACCGGTACCTCGAAACGAACATTCTATCCTCAATATGAAGCGCACGTGTCTTATCATTTGAACCGTTCCCATATACCTTCCCGAAATTCCAGAAATACTAAAGGTCTTCATGTTGTGCTGGCTTGCCAACCTCAAGGATCCTTCAGGCAGACTAGCCCGTAGGAGCCTTTTACCACGACTTACGCAGATTAGTAGCGAAAATTATGCGAACAGACACCGGGACGTGTTAATGTGGCCTGTCTTGTAAAAGTAGAGAACGACTTCGATCACAGACCCGACATTTTTTGAGTTGTGCCCTCAAAGTTGTACTAGAAGACATTGTTTTCGGCTACATTCACCGAAGTTGCTATAGCATTCTGCTCTATTGTTCTCGACTAACTCTACTGCAGAATCAGGTCGCAGCACCGTAATATAATTACTGGTACAATTATTCAGTAATTCTGTGAGAATATTCTCTTACCCTAAATTTAACGTGTTTGAACAATTCAAGAAACATGAGAAAGGACCGCGAGGGTTTGCAGAAATGTTTCTTTATTAGAATCGTTTATGACCCATATGGATACGGTGGTTTTGTCATGATCACGCCAGCGTCCACTGCAACCATTTATAATTTTGCCTACTGCCTGCAAATCAAATACAAAAGTGTCATTCCTCGTGCGTGAATAGCACAATCACAGCTGAACCTTTCATATGGTCCCACTAAGCCACACCTTCCCTTTTCTACCATGGTGCCACAGGTCATGTCAATTTCGCGCTTGAATTTATCCCTTTCAGTTTCCTAGAAAGCATAGGGAAGTACAGAATATGAACAGGCAAAGTTTTGAAGTAGTCCCGAGATTTAAGTAAAATTTCATAGGCACTGTTATTATCTTTATTTGTTCACATATTTATTACACCTCATTGGTGATAATAATGACGTACTACATAATAGTTAAGCCCTTCTACGGGTAAAGTTCATTAGGTTTGAGATGGCTGTCCTGAAACTTAACCAGGTGTAAGCACTGCATGACGTTGGCTGGAAGGCCATTCATAAAAAAAGAGTGTGCAGATATAGGCTAAACAAATAATGCAGTGAGATAGAGGCTAAGCAAATAATGCAATGATTAAAAAGTAAGTTTCTAATCGTATAATTTTAGCTGGCGTTACGTGGAAAAACTTCAGTGTGAACCCGGAAGGCAGATTTACAAGTATACCATATTACCTAGTATTACTATGAATTAAAAAGGAACATAGTAAGTAATTAACAAATTCAGATTTCACAACGTACGCTAGTTGATGTTGCATGAAACTTGCGTTTCTTAGTACTCTTCGGGATTCCTTTGGGGAGGCGATACCATTCAATGGCTGTGCGAGGCCAGAAAGAGCTTAAGCAAGTTAATATGACTAAAACTATTACGTATTTTGTACAGCTGACCAATATGATGCGACATATGTTTTGACGGGGATGCAGTCGTACCTGGATATATCAAACCAACTTATAAAAAATTTTTCTGTATACCAAACAGCCGTAATATCTCCTTGAAAATGCCACGCAAATGTATCGGGCTTGTGGACGCGTATATACAACGCCCGTTCACCAGCACATTCGATATATCGAACGCGGCGCCACGCAGAAGAACTCATAGTGCACTTCTTTGTGCCCTTTGAGGTATTCTGGCACCTGGAGGTGGAGAAGAGATTTCGCAGTCAGTTGAGCCCCGTCGAGCTGTTCGGCTAGCCCGCCTGCTACCTCGAACGTCAACATTGCTTCTATCCGATTTTAGAAGCTTCGTCGTGTTGGTTGAATGCCTATTCGTGAGTTCATTTTCTGCAAGCGATGACCGCCACAAGTGTAAAAAAAGAGCCAGCTTGGACTTTGCAATGAAGTTGAAAGTGATCCGGCAATAGTTTTGCGGGTAAATAAGGTGTGCTTCTTTTTTTTCCCCGAGTTGCGTGCAGTAAGTTAACGTCTCTCGGATGCACTAATCACTAAGCCACCGTTTACCTCAGGGCCTATTATTTTATTTATCGAATTACCTATATAACAAAATTTTTTTGATCCCCTTCAGATTCGATATATCCGGGTTCGACTATATCAGTTTAAGGGTTACAAATTCAAGTTTAGTTTTATTTGAGGTTAGAGTGGCTATTCGATCATAAGTTGCACTTACAAAACGAGTGGAGTAATTATGAGTTCTAATGAGGTAATAAATACAATGGAATTTTACACATTGGATGTATACTCAAATTTTGTTCCTATTAGTGTTTTCTATAATGGTAACTTGAGAGAGGATGGTGGCATTATAAGTGTACCGGAGCAAACAACCCAATGTTCGATCCGCATTGCTACTAATGTCGATATACCAGGTGAGATTAGCGGTAATAGGTTGACCAGATAAGATTATTGGTACTATGAACATGTAAATACTTTTATGAATATACAGGTTCTAACTCCGTGTTGTTAAGTAAGTACGTTGAAGAGCTGTTTTGAATGAGAGTTGCTCAGATGATGTTGCTGCTACGTCTGGTATGCCGCAAGGCTCCATGTTTGGGCCGTTTCCTTTCTATTTTTTAATGCGAAAGCATTATATGCCCCATTACGCGAACATCCGACATTGTAGTCGGCGGCGTGACCGAATGACGCCACCGAAAATGGCTTATGGCAAAGAGTAAAACCGCGTCAAAAATGCTCTAATTGATGACAAATTTAGCAGGGAGGTTCTGCTAAACAAAGTAAATTATTCCCTTTGAAAAGAAAAATAGGTAAATTTTGATTTGGGTGGGAATCGAAACCGGGCCTCTGGGGCGCGGAGGAGACCCGCTCCGTCTCTTGTGGAGAGCAGACGTGCTTTACATTCACTCCGCAAATTTGTCCCCTACGACAAGATGAACTCATCCTAGCCATCCCAATTTAGTATAATCAGCCTCACGCTTCTCGCCTGGAACCTGCCGATACAAACTTTCCCCGGTTTTAACCACCAGATCAAGAGGTAAGTGAATCTCTTTTCCTGATCACGCTGCGCTAAGAGGCTTAGCCTCGCTGTGCAGCAGCCGCCGACACCGAACGCTGCAAGAGACGCAGCTGCGCGCAAGGGCCATCCGGCGCGTTGGCGCCTCGACGTCGGCATGCAACCAATTGTAGTAGAGGAAGAAGAAATACCATCCTCGGAACTAACCTCTAACAATGGCTGGTAATCAGCGCACGACAAGAGAAGCTCGACTCGCCACTCCCGCCCAACCACTACTACGAATTGCGCCGCTGCCCAGAAATGTAAGCAGCCATCTACGCCTCGAGCTCTGGCGGGGCACCCGCCCCAGCCACCCCAACTCTCTGCCTTACGCCACCCCAAGCTGCCCATCGACGATCGTAATATCATCCTCCGTCCCCGTGGCGGCCTCAACGTTCAGACCGTGAACGGCTTTGCGCTTCGCGATGTCATTCTGCAAGCAACCCGCCTCGGACACCAAGAGGCCAAGCCAGACACCTTAATCGTCAACACCCTCCAACACCTCGTCCTCATCAACACTCCCGACTCGCAACGCCGACTCCACTACTTCGCCTTCAAGTCCGTACAGACACCGCCTACGACTACCTCTACCAAGCGGCCACGGAAGACTGAGCCCGCGGTGTGGTCCACGGGGTCCCTCTCGCCCACTCTTACGAAGACATTCAGGATAATCTCAATCACGAGCGGAACCCTCCTATCCTCGTGTTTAGACGCATGGGCTCAACGGAGTCCGTCATCATTATTTTCACAAGACTGGGTGCCCAAGCACATCAGCTACTCCTCCGTACTCTATAGGTGCTACATCTTCAAAAAGAATATCGAGCACGGCCTTAACGGCGGGACACTCGGCCACCGCGCAGATGTGTGCCCGGCTCCCAAGCAACGCCGCTGCCCCGGCTGTGACTAAGCAGACCCCCCCGAAGACCACGCCTGCACGCCGCTCTGCAAGATCTGCAGCAAAGTACACCTGAGGGCGGACAGATCCTGCAAGGATCGCTACCGCACACCATACCTCGTCAAGAAGAGGTACTGGGATGCCAGGCGGGCCGCCAAGGCAACCGCCTACCAGGCTCCCACCAATCAAGCTCCACCCCAACAACGCACCTGCTCCGTGACCCGCAAGCCAAAGGCACTGCAGCTCACCCTGGAGTCCCTCCCGGTGCTGCAGCCAGCCTGCACTGAGACATCCCTCCAACCGTACCAAGCCTATGGCCCGATCCCACTCCAGGACCGGACTCAGGCAACCCCCACTTCCAATCCCCCTGAGACCACCTGCACATGAACCCCGCCGCCACACCAGTGAGGTGAGCTGGGCAGGCGTAGTCTCCCAGGGCTCCGCCAACTCCCTCTATAAGGAAATGTTGCATGTCCGCGCACGGCTGGGCTCCCTCCACACCACCAACCAACGCCTTCAGTCACAGCTGCATGTCTTCCAGCAGTTACCTACCCTACTACGATGACACTGGCCCCGGCCGCTCATAAACACCCTCCCCTACCACCCTCTCCCCCTACTCGCGATCTACCTGCCAAGAAGAGGGCCGCAACTCCCACTACCTCCTCGACCGCACCAACATCGGCCGCGGCAACCTCGGCCCTACCCCCTCCCCAATTCGAACAACTCCTGGAGGCCATAATTCAGGCCGTGTTGCAGACAGCCCTCCAAGCCTTTACCAAACAATTCTCCAACCTCACAAGCCGTCTAGACGAATTTGCTCGCCAAATTGATGAGCGATTTAGGGAGCAAGAGGCCGCCACGCGACAGCCTGTGCTGCCGCGCGGCCTAAAAAGAAGAAGGCCAACAAGGGTGGCAATGTGGGCTTGTTGGTCTGTCATCATGGAATGGTAATCTGGAAGCGCGTGAAAACACGGACACGAGAAGAAACGAAGACGAAGACAAGCGCTAACTTTCAACAACGAAATTTAATTGCGGGAGCGGTCGTACTTATACACAAAAGCCACGTGCGCAGCGATATCAACACTGAATATAGGTACATGACAGCAAAAAGACAATCTAAGCCTGTTGCATCAAGAACACTAAGAACCTGAATCATGCACTGCAATTGCGGTCAGCTTTTATGGCATATGCAAATAATCTACCTCTCTCGCCGACAATGAAAGTGACGGTTTGCTGATACATTGGTCAGCGGCCGAGAGGATTTGTTCAGTTTCTATTATCAATCTTACATTCACACGTTTATCCCTGTATATAATGGCGGTGTCATCTAGAAGAGGGTGACATCGACACGTTTTGCAGTGCAATGCAAGAAAACCGTCACCTGATACACTCTGTACTTTATTTCTGTGCACTCTTAAGCGCTCGTTGATACATCTTCCGGTCTGCCCTATGTAGCATCTGCCACATGACAGCGGAATACGATAGACCACCCCTACGGTGCATCCGACGAACACTTTTCTGTGGTTCTGATCACACACAGAAAGAGAGCACAGAAATAAAGTGCGCCGGAGTCGGACCCGCTCCGCCAGCCATGGAGCGTCTGCTTACCTTGAGAGAAATCCTTACCCATTACCGAAATACCCGGCGTCTTTACGCATCGCCGACTCTCTCACTAACCCTAACCCAAGCCTCCCACGGGCACCGACTCCTGACCCTTACTGCTCTCTACCCTATTGTCATTCACGCCCGATACCCCGACGAGTTCTTGTCCTCCTGTAAGCTCTGCGGGAAACCTTGAGACTTTCTTCATGTGCTCCTCACTTGCCCTACCTTTCCGCACCCTCCATCCCAAACCGCAGCGGAGTAATACTGGGAGACTCTCCTTGGCCAGCTCCACTGCTACCGACCAGCGCCTGATTATCGCCGCAGCCCTGAAGCGGATAGCCCTCCAAGGGCTCTCCTTGCTCTATAAAGACGGCCCCCTAAGGACTGCCTCGTGCCATGTAAGGGGGCTTTTCCCCCTTTCTTCAATCATTTGGCAATGAATATTTTCACTACCACCACCACCCTCCGGGGCACGGTTGTCATTCACTAAAGGGGTGCCTAGTGCGTGCATTATTGCACACGTCACGTCGAAGCCTACTGGCTGACTAAACGTGTGGTCTAGTGCGTGCGTCGTTAGGCACGTTGACCGCGCAGACAATGGGTAGGGGGTGGCGCCACGTCATGAGCGTATAAAATGACTAAATGAAATAAAATGTAATAATGTCCAATTGAACGCCGCGGAGCGCTCCTTCGAGTTATGAACTCGTGGGCAAGTTCAGACGCTTGGCGCGTTTTCATTTGGCCTCACTGAGGCGCCGTTAGAACGCAGGGGAGAACTTGCACGGTCACGGAACGTGCGGAAAAAACATTTCATCAAAGGGTCGCTTTTCCATACCCACACGCAAGCAGCGTTAAATATATCTGCCGAATTTCTTGTTTTGTTTTTCTTAACAATATATGTGATGTTATCCCCGCAGGGGCGTCTGCGTCAGCAGGCGTTTGCTGTGTTGCGACACCACGGACCCGAGCACATGGGGGTTGGATCCTCCCGCGCTAAACCGTGCGTGGCTTAGCTGTGTCCGGGGAAAAGGGGATCCTCGGGGTTGAGCCGATGCTGAGTGTTTGGACCTTTACGGCCCCTCGGTGGAGGCAACACACTTCTTTGGCCTCTGCTTCACGAAGACGGCACCCCCGGACTGACCCGCCCGGGGGAAACCGGTAGTCGTCTTTTCCTATCTCTCTCTACCCTCATCTTCGTCTTTCCCTTCCACTTTTAATCTGTCCTGTCCCCTTTTTTTAATTCACTTCGCCTTTTCCTGGCGGCAAGGGTTAACCGGGTGTAGCTGTCCCACCTTGGGTATACCATATTGGGTTATAGTAACGGCATACTGCTGGGGCTGTGTAGACATTTTTCATGTTCTGCCACGCCCCCTTGTTGGGCTCCGTGGTGGGTGGCAGACGCTGTTGCCGAATAAATCATTTCTTTCCGTGGGATCCTCGAACCCCCTTTCTACCGATCGTGCCTCGAAAAGGGTACGCACCGACGCAACCTCGCTATTCTGGCCCAAAACAAGGAAACTTTCCCGAAATTCCACGTCCTTCACTGTGAGCAGTCATCTACGAAAGCTAGAGCAATTTCCCCATTTCTTCTGGCCAAGTTCCTAAAAGAGACCATTGGAGCTGGTTATAAGGTAACAAAGATGTCAAGTGGAGATTTGCTCCTCGAACTAAAAGACAAAGAACAATACAACAGACTCGCACACCTCGTAGCCTTTGGTAACATCCCTGTTTCTGTAAGCGCACATCGAACAATGAACACAGTAAAAGGCGTAGTATCAGACTAAGACCTAATGACATTGAATGAAGAAGAACTCCTGGATAGATGGAAGGACCAAGGGGTAATGCATGTGCAGCAGATCAAAATCAGACGGAATGACAACGAAATCCCAACAAAGCATTTAATTCTCACTTTCGGTTCAACTACTTTACCCGAGACTCTTGAAACCGGCTACGTAAAACGTCATGTTCGACCATACATTGTAACCCGCGACGTTGCTTCAAATGTCAAAGATTTGGTCACGCATCCCAGAGCTGCCGAGGGCAGCTTATGTGCGCAAAGTGCGGCACTCTTCTGACGATTGCAATAATGACGAGGTACATTGCGCTAACTGCGATGGCAGTCACCCTGCATACTCCAGAGCTTGTCCAGCCTGGAAGAAAGAAAAAGAAATAATTACTGTAAAAGTTAAGGAGAACATAACATTCCGTGAAGCACGACAACGTATCTCCTCGTTATTCTTGCTCAAAACATCTTTCGCCGAAGTGGTGCAACGGGGGGCGGCACCACAACGGCCTCTGGCGGCAGCCCGGACCACGCCTAGCGTGCCGAGGCCAACGCCAACCGCCCCTAAGGTGGGAGAAGCCAACGCTGCCCTGCCATCTCTCAAATTGTCCACACCAGTGGCCTCTACAAGCTCCGGCAGCAGCCAGGGCACCGCAGAGAACACAGGCGTCCTGTCGACCTCCGGTCTGGTGGGGACGAAGACTTCGTCGCTCGAGATGAAGTCTACGTGACGCACACAACACTCTCTGGAGCGGGTGTCCAGTGCCTCTCAAGAGGCTATGGACACCAGTCCAAGCCAAACGGCGCTAGTAGCGTCGATGGAGCGGCGAGGTTCCCTTGACCGCTCCAAAAAAGACAAAACACCAATTACAGGGCCTATCAAAGGCTCTGTAAAGTAAGTCACTCTCCTCCCTTTTGAGCCACACAGCACATTCTTTTTTTAAACATGGACAACATCATACAGTGGAATATTAGAAGACTATTAAGAAACCTAGATGACGTCCAAGAAATTCTATGTAAGTTTAATCCTAAAGTGCTGTGTGTGCAAGAAACACATCTAAATTCCAAACACACCAACTTCCTCCGACAATACTTGACTTTCAGGAAAGACCGCGAGAATGCTGTCGCATCATCTGGCGGTGTAGCCATCATTGCTGATAGAAGTGTAGCCTGTCAGCATTTGAAGCTCCAAACGGCCCTTGAGGCAGTGGCCGTTCGAGCCGTTCTTTTAAATAAACTCATAACCATCTGCTCGTTGTATATACCACCACATTATCAGCTTCATATACGCGACCTAGAATCATTATTAGATGAGCTCCCAGAGCCATATCTGATTCTAGGTGATTTTAATGCACACAGTAATTTGTGGGGCGATTCACGCTGTGATGCTTGAGGTCGCGTTATTAAACAGCTACTTTTTTCCTCCGGAGCATGTCTCTTGAATACGAAGGAGCCCATGTATTTTAACCTGGCTAACAAGTCATACTCTGCCATAGATCTTAGCATTTTATCGCCGACGCTTTTACCCTATTTTAAATGGAATGTGCTTAATAACCCGTATGGAAGTGACCACTTCCCAATAATCCTCAGTACGCCGAAACAAAATCAACTTCCCCCGCAGGTCCCTCGGTGGAAGGTTGACTCAGCCGTTTGGGAGCGGTACCGAACTGTTACTCACATGACGTGGACTGAGGTGTCTGGTCTAACCATAGGTGATGCGGTTACATATTTTACAGCTTTTATACTTGATGCCGCCTGTAAATGTATTACTCAAGCGAGCGGCATTGGCTCCAAGCGGCGGGTTCCCTGGTGGAACGATGCATGTAGGCAAGCATGGAGGAACCAGAACAAAGCGTGGGCACTGCTTCGCGATTCTCCAACAGCAGAAAACCTGGAAAACTTTAAGCATGTCAAATCCCAGGCAAGGAGAACGCGCCGACAAGCAAGACGAGAGAGTTGGTCAAACTTTATCTCAAGCATAAACTCGTACACAGATGAGAGAAAAATCTGGAATAGAATGAAGAACGTTAACGGGCAACAAACTTATTACCTGCCTTTAGCAAACAGCCACGGAGAAAGCCTGGAAGATCAAGCAAAATTTCTTGGTGCACATTTTGAACACATATCGAGCTCCTCACACTACTCTGAAACCTTCCGAAAGTACAAAACGCGAATAGAACAACAAAAGTTAGAAACAAAATGTGCAAGAAGTGAGGCGTACAATGAACAATTCTGCATAGCAGAACTGCAGGCAGCGCTGAACCATTGTTATACATCCGCCCCAGGTTCAGACCGCATAATATATGATATGCTGAAACAACTACCCGCCGAAACACAAAAAACCCTCCGTTCCCTCTACAACGTTATGTGGTTTTCCGGCGAGATACCCTCTGTTTGGAAGGAGTCTATTATAATTCCAATTCTGAAGCACGGAAAGGATCCTTCCTCTGTATCAAGTTACAGACCTATAGCGCTAACAAGCTGCCTCTGCAAAGTATTTGAAAAAAATGATTAACTGTCGCTTACTACACTTCCTTGAATCTAACAAATTGCTCGACCCATACCAGTGCGGATTTCGGGAGGGCCGATCCACCAGTGACCACCTCATACGTATCGAGGCACGTATACGTGAAGCTTTTGTTCATAAGCAGTTTCTCTTATCTGTATTCATTGATATGGAGAAAGCCTATGATACTACGTGGCGGTTTGGGATATTGAGAGACCTCTCACACTTAGGTATACACGGTAATATGTTCGATGTTATCGAAAATTATCTGTCTAACCACGCATTTCGTGTTCGAGTGGGCAATGTGTTGTCACGGAAATTTCTACAGGAAACTGGAGTGCCGCAGGGCGGGGTGCTCAGCTGCACGCTCTTTATAGTAAAAATGAATTCTCTTCACATCTGCATACCACGTAACATATTCTATTCAACATATGTTGACGATGTGCAGATCGGTTTTCAATCAAGTTCTCTCGCATTCTGTGAGCGACAGGTCCAGCTTGGTCTCAACAAGATCTCCAAATGGGCTGATGAGAACGGGTTCAGACTGAACCCACAAAAAAACACCTGTGTAGTTTTCTCTAGAAAAAGAGGCCTCTACCCTGATCCTGAAATTGAGTTACATGGTGAGCGTCTGCCTGTAAACAGGGAACATAAATTTTTAGGCATAATTTTAGACGCAAAATTAACCTTTGTACAGCACATGAAGTATTTAAAAAACAAATGTATGAAAACAATGATTATCTTAAAGGTGCTGTCACGCACAACCTGGGAAATGTCTTATGAACTTGTATAAAAGGCTCATACGCACCCGACTAGATTATGGAGCCATAGTGTACCAGTCGGCTACTCCAACTGCTCTGAAGATGCTGGACCCTGACCACCACTTAGGCATTCGCCTGTCCACAGGCGCCTTTAGAACAAGCCCAGTAGAAAGCCTTTACGTTTAATCGGATGAGTGGTCACTTCATCTGCAGAGAACATATTCGTCTTTTATGTATTTTCTTAGAGTGAACGCAAACAGTTAGCAGCCCGAATATTCAACCATAAATGATTTGTCCAGTTCTCAACTTTTTCGCAACCGGCCCAGAGTGGCACAGCCTTTCTCACTGCGCGTTAGAGACATAGCTGAAGAAACAAGGGTTCCGCTGTTTGAATACCACCTTATGCCCCCTGCTATACGGCCACCGCCGTGGCACTGACAACTTATACACTGTGACACATCTTTCGTAGCTATTACAAAGCGTGCACCTGTCGCGAATATCCGAATGTATTTGCTCGAATTTTTGTTTTACAGATGCATCGAAGTGTAATTCCGGCGTGTCTTACGCAGCGGTCGGTCCGTCCTTTTCGGATGCCGGTGTTCTGCACCCTAACACAAGTCTTTTCACAGCAGAGGCCCATGCGATATTGGCCGCCGTTAAACACATTAAACAATCTAATATCCCAAAGGCAGTTATATACGCAGACTCTTTGAGCGTCGTAAACGTTTTAAAAACTGTCAAAAAATATAAAAACCCTGTAATTCTATCCCTTTACTCAGTACTATGCACCACGTATGCGTCCAAGCAACATATCGTGGTATGCTGGGTGCCGGGGCACCGAGAGATTGAAGGTAACGTGTTGGCTGACCAGCTAGCCACATCCGTCCACGCGAAACGTTTCCAACTCTTCCACGACTGTCCCTGTTGTGGACCTCAAGCCCACCCTAAAGAAAAAGCTGAGGGCTTATTGGCAGCGGTTGTGGGATAAAGCAACAGAAAATAAACTACATGTTATCAAGCCGTATCTTGGCAACTGGCCGCCGGTATCAAAGAGCCGCCGCACAGAAGTAACACTTTGCAGACTTAGGATAGGACACACATACAGTACACACGCTTACCTCTTGTCCGGTGGTGACCCACCCACGTGTGATGAATGTGGTGAGCCACTTACCGTGCTCCACGTCCTCCTGCAATGCACTGAATTAAACAATAATAGGAAAAAGCACTTTCCATTACCACAACGACAGCAAATTCCACTTCACCCTCAAATGATCTTAGGTATAGAACCTCTCTTTAATTACCAATCCTTGTTCGAATTAAAAAAAAATGTACACGGGTTTCATGTTATAGCCCCAGGAAATCCGTAGCACGGCCTCCTAACAGAGGTTTCTGCTGCGGTAGCTGCATTAAAGAAAGCACCTGCCTCCGAGCCTTTGGGCTCAAAGGCCTTAAGCAGGCATACGTCCTATTTCCCTATTCTTGCATTTTAGCCTCATGATCACTTGTCATTCGTACTGTACCCATAGACCACTCCATATATCACTGTCATAATTTTATACTATATATCATTTTACGCTTCTGCGATAGCGATTGATTTTAGGCCACTTTACAGCCATGTTACATCCTATCATCGCAACTAATCAATCAGAGCTTAACACAGCATTATTAGTCATGGCGCTCTTTGGCCATACCTGGCCCTTGCGCCACAAAAAAAAAAAACCACATATCATCATCATTCTGCATGCAGTGAATATCATTGGAGAGATTGTGTCTCCTTGCTGACCCCTTTCTTGATAGGTAACTTTCTATTTTTCTTGAGGAGAACCAAGATAGCTGTGGAATCTTTGTGGACATTTGCCAAGGTATTCATGTATCATGTATGCCTCCTGTACAGCTTTATTACGCAATGCTTCCATGACTGCTGGTATCTCTACTAACTCCAATGCCTTTTCATTACATCCTGAACGTAAAGTTACTTATTCAAGCGTTCCATTCTGTCTAAATGCGATAACCCGAACCGTTTTTCACATTCCTAAAATAACTGCCCAATGCATCAACTTCAATTTCCGAGAAAATTGGGGGAAGATTAAGCGTACTGGGTGCGATGAAATATTCATATTTGTGGCATAACAAGAAACGCTGCAAATATTTAATGAACGGCCGTTTTCCCCCCATTTTCATGCGTTAACAAGCGTTGTAGCTGGTGTCTCCAGTGTCATTGATGAATAAAGCAAGACAGCTTGCTTATATTTATCCGAATACATTGACACGTTGTGGATAATGTCCAGGCAAAGTTTAAAGGGCGTGGACGAAGAGGTGCCGACGAGGGAAGCGAAGGAGGGCGAGGAGGACGTGACTTGTAGCCCCATAGCTGATGGCGCACGAAGCGCACCTTACACGCCACTCCACCAATGACGTGAGAGCATGTAACGAGCGCCGGCGTGGAGCTGGCACGTGCTATCGAGCGACGGATACGGTGCACGCCAGGAGAGGATAAGCGAGGAGGGAGTGACGTCACCCTCTACTGTGTTAGGCAGGCGTTCACTCTGTGTCAATTGGTGTGTTGCTCCTATT
>NC_051156.1:37941862-37976140 GCF_013339745.2 Dermacentor silvarum
TGAAACATTGGCTTGAGCAACATTCCTTGTTCGATAACTTTTGAACAGTACACAAATGATTTGACGTAAAGCAAGTAACTTATTAATTTATTTAATTATCCATTGTACATATCCTCATAGGAGGAGCTATAGCATAAGGGGGCACTACAACAAATGAAATTCAATGAAAGGTATATGCTCAGAACAGAACAGAACAAGCTCTAAAGGTACATTCTAGAGCATACACGCATCAGCAAGCAAAAGCAGGTCCTCTATTACAAATATGAACCAAAAGTAAATAGAACACTTGTACAGTACAAATTCAGTTCACCTTATTTCAGTTTCAAGGACAAAACCAAGGGTGGCGAGACAAATAAGTGTTAGCCACTACACAATTAGCCTCATCACCTTGTACATTGGACAGTCACTGCCTAATACAAATAGATGTACAACGAGTTGCTGCACATTCTAGTTATAGAACGAAACTACAAAACACAATGCATAGTCCAAACAATGCATTATTTATTTATAATGAAACACAATCCAACAGATCAATCTAACTGATTACAAAGATCTTAAACAGTAATATACAGGCCAAAAAGGACAAATACAAAAGAAAAATAGATAAATAATATACACTACAGAAACTGAATTTTCAATGTTAACACATATAATGGAATGCCCGAGTAAAGGAATCACTACACCATAGAAGAGTCTATTTACAGTAATAATCACGAATAATGGCAATAGTGGAATCAATCAGAGCATGACAACATCGTAATTCGCATGGACAGTAAAGCTGCAAGTCAAGCTTTCCACAGTGGAAACTTGCTCAGCTCCATTCACAAAACACTACATAGATACGAAATAATGCCACACCACCACATCGCTCTTCAATGGGTACTTAGCCACTTTCACATTGAAGGAAACGAAAAAAAGCAAGGGTTCAATCCCTTACCCTTTTAAGGCTTCAATAAAGTTTTATACTACTACCACTTTCCCACGCTTTTCTCTTTCAAGTGCTCACAGCTGGACATATTTACACATTTCGGTGGTTTAAGTTTTAGCATCACAATTACAAACTTTGTATAACACTTTGTCATTATTAAGGTATCAGGTTTCCTAGTTGTATACGGGTTTTTACAACGTCGAAGTGGTACATCTTGAAGAAATGTTTGTTACATCTCTCTTATAAAAGCAAGTAATTTTATAATAAACAGTCCACAGGTATGATATTGCTTTTCAAGTAATCTAGTTTCATTTCAGAATCATAAGAAGCTTTAACTATAACTCATAACATCCATTTCTGTAACACTTGAAGCTTCAAAATGTTATACACTGTGGTGTGACCCCAACCTATAGAACAGTAATAAGTCGGAATGAAAAATGCATAATATAAGGACAATTTAACCTTAGTTGCCAATTAATGTTTTGTTACGTGAAATCACACCTACAACTCTAGATATTTTAAAACAAATATAAGTAACATTTACGTACCATGATATGGTTGGCATGAATAGGTGTGGACTAAGAACTCATTTAAAGGAAATTAACTAATGGTCCTACTTATCAAATCCCAATATGGGCTACTGTATGAGGGAACTATTTGTTGCTGTGTGTACATGGGAAGGTGGGCAGTGCTTGGCTTAACAAAGCAATAGTGCATGCTGCAATTAAGTATGCACTACATGAAAATGAGGCTACACAATAACGATAGGATGTAAGTGACAACAATACTTGCATAAACATAGAATGCATGGTATTATTATTCTTCACTAAAGAAAGAGTACCGTGGGGTCACATAAAGGTATCCTCTAAGCTTGTACAAATAGAGAGGATCAAAGTATTCTTCATTGTGCTGAACATTCTCTATAATGACACTATGACTTGTGTGATCGACAACAAAAGCATGAAAGTGATCATCGAAATATTTTGTATCTAGGAATGAAGCTACAATGAAGTATTTCTGTTGACAAATGGCAATTAGAGTGACTTGTGCAAAGAGGGGGAGTTCATCTTCAGTCACAATCAACGGAACAACACAGTCTTCACTCAGTTTTCTTTCTGACACTGTGAGGGAGGCAGCACGATGCACATCCATGCCTGCAAGGCCAAGTTGCTCAAGCCTGTCTTTCAGCAAGTTGGGCAGCAAATTTTCATCTAGTTTCTTGCCTTGTGAAAAAAAGACTGACTCGTGTGGCTGCATTAATGTGTGCATAAAATGTAAGCTGGTGACGTTGACTTAATGTTGAGCAAACATTTTTGAAATTCCTAAGTTTATGAGCAAGGGCCTTGAAGAACTGATGCTTTGCTTCAAAGCGCATGCAAGAAAGCTTTGAGAGGGGCCCATAGAGAAGTAGAAGTCTTGGATAATGGATTAAATAGTGCATCTTTGGAATTGCATTGACATTTGGAAAAGCTGCTTTGAAAGCAGAATAGAAGTCTTCAATCAATGCTTGCAAATATGCAGCTGCACCACCACACACCTGTGGAGCACAGACAATGTCCATCACAGCCCGTAAAGCAAGGTACACTCTGTAGGCTACATTTTCTTTTGGAATGCAGTCTCCAGCAAGCAATGAAAAGAAACGGAAAAAACAAAGCTTCTCAGCAGCTGAAGCCTTTCAAAGTTGATTTTCCAAGCACTGCTTGCCGTGACAGTGCAGGCAACCTGGATTTTTTGTCTGCTCCTTGAAAAGGGAATGACTCAAGACGTTGATTCACTTGATCTAGTGTCATTACACTATTGGAGATTAAGTGTTTTATGACATGTTTCATGACAAAGGGTATGACGCCTTCAAACATGTCATGCATGATGTCAGGCGGAAAACCTTAGTCACATCAAATGAGTGAAGTGCACTGAAGCAACTTTTTCCTGTGACACCATAGATATTTGACAGGCTATTGTCTGCCTGCATTAGATGAATTTGACGTTCATGGATTTCCTTTGTTCTTAAAACAAACTAATGCTCATGCCATATTTCCTTTATTTCTTCTCTAGTTGCCATGCAAAACCGGCAAATAGGACCTGAAGAAAAACACTCGCGGAAACCACCAAGCTGGTGGCTTGACAAGTTGTCCCCACATACATACAAGAGAGACCCCTTTACAATTTCTCCATAAAGTTCAATCCCATTCATTTCTAGATCATGTAAATCAGCAAGAAGTGGCTGAACAATTTCATGCAAAGAGAACTTGTCCACAGCTGACTTTTTTGCTAAGAGAACTAAGCACTTGTGTTGCAGCTTATAACGAGATTTGGATACTGAATTCAGGATTGTCATATAGCCAGCTAGAATCTTGTGCCTCCCACGTTTACTTCCAAGTGGGTTGCAAACCTCAAATTCATCAAAGTACAGTTGCAGAATCAGTAGGTTTTTGTTCTTGGCTTCCTTGAATATACTGTGCTGCTGAAAGTATGTACCGTCAGTAATATCTTTCAACAAAGCTGAACTGGTTTGCGTGGTTTCTGTAAACAGTTTCTGAGCCCTTGCTACTGCCTTTATAGTTTCTAAAATTGGGACATACATGCAGACCTTAGACACCTTTTGGTTGCAGCAGGAGACTGGGACAGGGGACACGAATCCATGCATACTTTTCCAGCAGTTTTCTCTACCTCTCCTTGTTCTCAACTGTTCAAGAATTTCTGCATCAACAGAAGCCTGAGATTCCCTAGCAAAGTAAATGACATCGTTTGCAATCTCATTAACTGTGCCCTCTGGGAGCTGCCTTCCCTCTTGCCATTTAAAAACAAAGATGCAAGATGCATAGCCCACTGAGAATCTGTCGTTGTAACACTATCATTTGAATTATTCATGCAATCAGGCACAAATTCTTCACCGCATGTCTCATCACAAACTGTGTCCTCCTCTTCACTGAACTGTAATGAGCTGGAAGTAGGCACCGCTGCACCGACGTGGTCACTGGCAAGTGGTTTGGTGGCTATGCTGGTACTTTGGGCTAACAAATGATTGTGGTGTTGGCTGACGTGCTTTCGCAATGACCTGTACAGCCGGTACTTTCTGGTGCAGCCTTCCAAATTACATGACCAGTTATTCTCTGTGCCGTGCCACGAGCCAAAGTGCCTAAACAGAGCTCTCAAAGAATGGGTTTTTTGGTGGCACCAGCTACACTTGTATGTGCCAATGGAATCCATCTGAAAAAAAAGAGTGCAATGATCATCCCACTCAACTCTGGTAATGGGTAGCAAATTAATCATGCAGTGCCATCATGCATTGTAATACTACTGTTGGAATGAAGAAAATATTTGAAGAAAAAGGTAAATTATGGGGTTTAACATATAGAAACTGCACACTATTTATGAGGGATCATGCAGTGCCATCATGCAATGTAATACTACTGTTGGAATTAGGAAAATATTTGAAGAAAAGGGTAAATTATGGGGTTTAACATATCGAAACTGCACACTATTTATGAGGGACACCATAGTGACTGGCTCCGGATTAATTTTCACCACCTGGGGCTTTTTTACTGTGCACGAGGGTAGGTATTTTCTAGCGATGCCTTTCCGATGCTAATGCCTTTTCGCGCTTGGTCAATGTTCAGAGTGACGGTCCGTTTACGTTATCAACGGGATCAGCCGGCCGTGAGCGGTAGATGATAAGACTAGTACAGAATAAAGCATAATGCATCCCTACAAAATACCGGCCCAGGGATGGTACACGAGCGTTTTTGCATTCCGCTTCATTAGGAACGCATCCGCCGCGGCCAGGTGCGCGGCCGGGAACCGGCCCTCCCGGCCGCGACCTCGCGGCAGCACAACGCTGTAGAGCTACTGCGGCGGGTGGGTTTATTGGAAAGCATTCACGGGCTAAAGCGATAGTAATGGCTGGTAATTTGACGTTTGTCCTGCAGTTACCGTAGTACGTCAGTGCTCTTGAGTGAAAACATAGAACGTTATAATTCTGTTAAAACTCACCATTCTAGCAGAAATGTGATCAGCATCTCTCCACAAGTCGATGGCGCGAATACGATCCTTTTGGAGGCTGTCTTCTTCTGGAGTGTCACTCGTGAGAGATTGTCGATCTGCCTGCGGCTAACCATAGAATGAGGGCTAACCATCTATCGTGCGTTCAATCGAAACACCACAGCAGTCGCCGCACGGCTGCATTGCGCAATCAAGGCACAATGGCGCAGAAACGTTTAGGCCTTACTAGAGTGTACTAGTCACTCTAGGCCTTACCTATAGCGTGCGCACCTTGTATGCACCAACCAATAGAGGAGGCGCTGCACCAACCATCAGAATGGCGCGATATTTAAAATTAGTAAAAAATGTTGCATAAGATGCCTACATCGTGCGAATCATGCACGATTCTATGAACACGTCTATGCATGAGCCGACATATTGTACTTCGAGGTTTTATGTAGTAATGTTTTATTTGAAAACGCCATACATGGCTGTACTGCACTAATATATGTTGCTGAAAGCGCGAATTGCGTTATTCCATTACTCTGCGTGCATGATATACATATGAAATCTATGATATAGTGGCTTTATGACGTTCGACATAACTATATATTATTTGTTTACGCAAAATAGAGGTGCGCTCGCTCACGCTAATTTGTTGGTCAACATGGAGTGATAAATAAAGACCGATATGCTAATATATATCCTCCTTATTAAGACCCCTTGTACAATACATTGCACATTGCCGTCAACATTTTTGCGAAATTCACTCGGAAGTGGTTACGCAAAGTATTCAGTCTGGGTATGAAGTACGGTGCATGTGTAACTGTAAAGAAGTGGTTTATTCATATCCTTGTCATCCGCTTTCGAGAAAATTGTCACTCAATTGATCTAGACCTTTGTGTCATCTCAGACGGCCGAAAGCAACCTTGAGGTGTTTCGAAATCAGATTGTGTGAAAATACCGGACGCGGCAGCAACGTGATAACGTACAAGACGTAGTTCCATCTTCATCTCTGCGTTTAAGCAATGAAAGGCAGTTTTTACCATAGCAAACGGGAGGGAATGATGGAGATGTGAAGCACATGGAGACGCAGCATTCGACATCTAACTGTGGTATTTAAATTTTAAAAGTGTTTTTCAAGTTCATAACATAACGTAACAACAGACAATAAAAACCGCCTTGAAGCGCAATGATATCCCATAGTTGTGTTCGGGTCTCAGGAGGCGACCGATCGAACAAACAACCGACGGACACGTAACCAAGGAGGTTGAAAAAGAAAACTTCAGCCTCCTTGCACGAAACAGTGGCGTAGACCACCCTGACAGAGAGAGAAAGACAAAAGAAAAATCACGCACACGAAACGAGAACTTCATTACGCTGACATACCCATTTGGCAATCACCCAGTGCGTGAGCTATATATAATAAAAGGGAAACCGGTCTCGCAATTCAATACAAGCGCAAGTTCCTCGACGTGTAATTTGGCTTCTCCTGTGGCATGTGTGATCGCCTGTGGTTCCGTGACGACATGTCGCGCATCTCCGCCGTACAGAACGCAGCAAAGGAAAGCAGTGCCCGAGACGTTCTCGCTCGTGCCTACCCCGCACAAGCCGTGTCTGCTTTCGAGGTGTGCAGACCTTGCCCAAGAACGTTGCAAGCATCAAAACAGAAAACATAAGCGTATACCACACTGACCACAAAGCAGTGGTGAATGTCGTTGTGCAAAAAAAAAATTCATACACTGCATCCTAGCGCGTATTCTTTTCTTTAATAATTCTATTAGTGAATCTCAACAGCTGCGCTAAAATCCAACTATATATATGTTGTTACGCCGTGAAGCGTTTATTAAATCTGCAGGGCAGATAAATCAGAACGGTTGGCGTGCTGCAAGCCGGTACAAAAGCAACCAGCCGAACGTCGTCTTTCTTCTCCACCCACAGTCCCCAAATCCCGGCCGCGGCGGCCGCATTTCGATGGAGGCGAAATGCAAAAACGCCCGTGTGCTTGCGTTGTAGTGCACGTTAAAGAACCCCAGGTGGTCGAAATTATTCCGGAGCCCTCCACTACGGCGTGCCTCATAATCAGAACTGGTTTTGGCACGTAAAACCCCAGAAAGAAGAAGAAGAACCCACAGTCCCCGTGGGCATTCGCGCTGTTTCTGCCCTGTGTTATGAGAGCTCGTGACATTTCCCCGTTGGCAGACGAAGCCCGCCGGGCAAGTAAGTCAGTCGTTCGTGAATTGCAAGGCTTCAGGCGGGCAACGTGAGTGACTTCGGTTTTGGCCGAGTGTCGTCTAGTGTTCGTGAGGCGTGCAATGCGATAGTTGACCTCGCTGAGGCGTTAAAGTATAACTTAGGGCCCAACATAGTGGGGCAAGAACTTCTGGCACAAGCCACGCTTCCGCAATGGCGTCCAGAGCCACACAAGGTCGCCAGGATCGAAATATACATGTAGGCGCCTACCGTCATAGCGCATCTTTGACCGGTCCTGCGAGGCCAAGGTGCGTAGCCGAGCAATGCGTCTCGCTTCTGCTCGACAGAGGACCTTGGTAATAGAGTAATTGTCGTGACCAAAGTAGGGAAACATGGTGTCGAGTGTGTAACGAGGCGGACGAGCATAAAGGAGGAAGAACGGTGAGCAACCGGTGGTCTCGTGTCTCGCGGTGTTGAAGGCATAGGTGACGAAAGGTAGGATGCTGTCCCAGTTCTTATGTGCGGAATCGACATACATCGACAGCATGTTGGTAAGCGTTCGGTTGGTACGTTCGACCAGACCATTGGTTTGTGGATGGTATGGCGTCGAGTGGCGGAAGCTAGATGAGCACAGACGAAGGGTCTCTTCGAGAACGTCTGCAGTAAATTGTCTCCCACGATCGCTGATTATAATGCGAGGAGGCCCATGTCAGATAATAATGGAATATAACAAGAAAATAGAAACTTCTGTTGATGTTGCCGATGTGAGCGCTACCGTCTCACAATAACGGGTGAGGTGGTCTACACACACAATAACCCAACGATTGCCATTGCAGGATCGTGGGAAGGGGCCTAGGAGATCTATGCCGACTTGTTCAAAAGGGGCGCTGAAAGGCGGAACTGGCTGAAGTCGACCATGCGGTGTGTTTGTAGGTCGTTTGTAGCGCTGGCATTCGGTGCAACTGACGACGTACCGCTCGGTATCGTGACGCATCTTGAGCCAGTAAAAACGTTCTCGAGCACGGTAGAGTGTTCGTGTGGATCTCAGATGACCTGAAGTGGGATCGTCGTGCATGGCACATAGCACTTGAACGCGGAGTCTCTTGGGCACAACTAAAAGGTAGCGCGCGCCAGTGGTCGAGTAGCTCTTCTTGTACAGGACGCCGTCACTTAGGCGAAAACGGCTATCTTCTAAAGGCTCGTGTGCGGCTACGAAGAGTGGCTGCAAGCTCTTGTCCATCTGCTGTTCGGATATGAAGGTACTCATATCAGGAAATTCTGGAGATACAAAAGCGATGTATTGGTCGAAGTTGTCAGCGTCGCATTCAGTAGTCGGCAGTGACGTTCGAGAGAGACAGTCAGCATCAGCGTGTCGTCGACCGCTCTTGTAGGAAACAACAAAATCGTACTCCTGTAGGCGGAGAGCCCAACGCGCAAGTCGACCAGAAGGGTCCCGCAGATTGACAAGCCAGCACAGTGAATGATGATCCGTGACCACTGTGAAGGGGCGCCCGTAGAGGTATGAACGAAACCGTTGCACCGTGAAGATGACCGCCAAGCACTCTTGCTCGGTAACTGTATAATTGCGCTCGGAGCGACTCAAGGAGCGGCTAGCGTACGAGATCACGTGCTCGCCTTCACCGATGTGCTGAACAAGCACAGCGCCGATGCCAACACCACTCGTATCGGTGTGAATCTCTGTTGGTGCTGAGGGATCGAAGTGGCGAAGAATACGTTGTGATGTCAGGAGGAATTTTGAATGACGAAACGATGAGTCGCACTCTGTGGTCCACTCAAAAGGAACGCCTTTTTGGAGAAGGCGCGTGAGAGGATGGGCCACGTCAGCAAATCTGGGAATGAATCAGCGAAAGTAGGAGCATAGGCCTAAAAAACTTCGCAATTGCTTGACACTGTCAGGTTCCCTAAATGCCTCTACAGCCACAGTCTTTTGTGGATCTGGTCGGATGCCTTCTTTATCGACCTGATGTCCCAGCACAATAGCTTGTCGCTCCCCAAAAGGACACTTCTTAGAATTGAGGACCAGGTCAGCCTTCTCCAAACAGTTCAGCACCAACTCCAGACGCTCGTATGCTCAATAATGTTCGGCCGAAGATCACAACGTCGTCCAGGTAGCACATGCAAACTTCCCATTTGCAAACCGTTCCAACATGCAAACCGTTCGAACGTTGCGGGCGCGTTGCACAGCCCGAAAGGCATGACGTTAAATTCAAACAATCCGTCGGGTGTTACAAATTCAGCTTTTTCCTTATCCTCAATGTGCATAGGAATCTGCCAGTAATTTGACCGCAGATCAACAGAGGAGAAGTACGAGGCGCATAAAGGCAATCGATCGCGTCATCTATTCGCGGAAGCGGGTACACGTCTTTTTTGGTAACATTGTTTAAGCGTCGGTAATCAACACAGAATCGCCACGTACCATCTTTCTTTTTCACCAATATCACTGGTGCTGCCCAAGGGCTAGATGACTCTTGAATGACTCCTTTGGTTAGCATTTCTTCGACTTGCTCACTGATTATCTTGCGCTCTGCGGGCGACACGCGATAGGGTTTTTGTCTAATCGGTTGAGCAGATCCTGTGTTGATGCGGTGGCGAGTTCTAGACACAGGGATCGATGTCGGGCCGTCGTGCTGCGTGAAGTCGAATACTGAGGAGTGTTTTACAAGGAGCGCCACCAACGCATCACGCTTATGGTCACTGAGCGATTTAGCGACCATGGAAACGAATTTTGAGTCCACAGGGCGCATGTTACTGGCTTCTCATGTGTCCGGAAGTTCTGTAAGCACTGCCATGGGTATCCGAGAGTCTTCATGAAATCTGGCCAGCTTTAAGCCTTGAGGCAGCACCGCCTGCTTCAGTAGAACAATTTATCACCCATAGTCGTGTGCGTCCATTCAGCACAGATACCATGCAATGAGGAACCAACACGTTTTTCTTTAGGCAGTTCGCATGTACAGGGTCCACTGCAGCATCGAACAGGTTGCGAGTAGAACAAACAACTGAAACACCCATCGCGGATAAAGCGGTCACAACGGTATCCTCGGAGACGCAAAACACACTCTCTTGGTTCGGTGAGTCTTTCAAGATCACAGATAAAGCACTGTCGCCCACACTGAGTTCTCCCGTGCGGCAGTCAAGATTGGCACCACACAACTGTAAAATGTCGATCCCTAGAATCACATCGTGGGTGGAACGAGGAAGGACAATAAACGCAGTGTTAAAAACTCGACCACCTAATGCCACACCCACATGACAAACTCCGATCGGATATAATGAGTCACCACCCACTTAACGAAAACTTGTGCTATGGTCCCAACGAAACATGACCTTGCGCCTCAGAAGACTTTTACACAGCACACTCATGACGGAAACAGTTGCACCAGTGTCGACTAAAGCCATGGTAGACACACCAAGGTAAATACACCTGGTAGCGAACCTTCCATAGAAGCCCATACGTTAAAAAAGGGCGGTTCATCGGCAGTTCATGTGGCTTCGCGCCATTTGTGAGAGGAGGGAACACTTCCGGCAGAAGAAAAAATAATGTGAGGCCATATCCGTTAAAAACAGAAGTGACGTCATTTTGTTTTCAAAGGCGCGAACTTTGTTTTCGGGGGCCTGCCATTAGTGCTGTATATTCAAATGCACCGCCATTCGACGTGATGGGCGTTTCGAGCTTTCAGCACGGAAACCGATGCAGGAAAAATTCAGCCATACGGGTGTCGAAATTGCACCCTTGCGCAGAACATACTTTGTTTGGAGGCCGACGAGCGCTTTGGACGTAGAGTGCTCGTCCTGTCGTCGGATGCGAAGTCCATCGGCCAGCGCTGTCCCACGAAAAAATTGAAGTGAACAATTATATGGCGGTCGCAACTCAATACTTTTGACTGAACCGGTTAAGAAACAATGAAATTACATGCGTCACCAAATTCAGACAAACGTGGACAAGCAAAGCAACGCAACATGTGAGGGGGGCGTATTGTAATAGGTGAACTTTACGAGTGCTCCTTTCTGCCCACTTCAAGAGCGGCATTTCATTGCAAGTGATAGCGGCGCACGCCGCTATCGGTGGGCGCTCTTACGGTGGTCGCTGAAAAAAGGTATTTATTGATAATGATCAAGTAAAATAGAGTTCTTTTCTCGCCATGCGTATATAAAATTGATTAGGAATTTTATTTTCGTTGAATGAATCTAACTGTGTATCCCTTTAATTTAAAAAAAACGCTTTTTTCTTTCCCAATGTTTGCTCCCTCAAAACATAGTCGCGCCGCAATCGCTGCTCCCATAACCACCCTTGCTGATGTCGGTGGCAATTCGTTCTGAACCGCTTTTCGCCCGAAGCTTCGCGACCATTTGGATCTACCTTGGACACACCATCAATACACACATGAACCCTATTCTTCAGCATGAAAATAGTTGGAGGTATCTCAGTCGGCAGCACAGATTTTCCAGCGACCTCACCCCCATCGGTCAGGCTGGCTAGATTTCCGGCGGGGGTGAAGGGAAGCGGCGCCGCGGAGATGACGGGATGCGCCGCCGGGGAGATGGTGATCGATGCGCTCGGAAAGATGGTGGTGGTGTCAGGGTGCGGTCGGAAGCAGGCGAACGGTTACGAGGTCTTCCCTCTCCAAAGTAGCCTCCTAAGGTGAAGTTACGTGGCCTTTCCTCTCGGGAGCGGCTTCGTAGAGCGGAGCTCCCTGGCCATTGGTTGTCCATGATACGACCAGTGTGCCACGCAGACGGCATCGATTGCCGATAGCTCGATAGTCGATGTTGGGTGCAGTATCGAGCTATGTGACCTGGTGTGGCACAGCTGTAGCACACAGACATAGGGCGAACATCGGGATGCTGATGACACTGTTCAGCCGTGGCCGTGCGTTGAAAGTAACGAACATTCTCTCCTTGCGAGTCATAGGTAGTGGCTGGTCGTCGTGAGCGACCGTTGCGTGGGCGCTGATCAAGGCTTTGGTCAAAAGAATCGTTATAGGACGGCTGGTTCAGGTAATAATGTGGACCATCTCTATAGCTGTCAAAGTCCGCTGCGTTTACTGAGTGCTGCCAATAAGTCGAGGGTCGAGCACAAATGGCGTCCCGGAAAGCGCAGGAGCGGTAACGTGGGGCCACATACCGTTGCTTGTTCTTCATGTCGAAGGAGCTCCTCACGGACAATCTGCCGAATGGTGGATGACAAGTCTGTAGGAGGATTCGTGTCCACACTGGCTACAGTCATCACATTAGCTATCCGTCCAAATTTCGGGGCAATTCGACGAGTCTTCAGTGTTTCGAAGGTACGGCAGTGCCGTATCACATCTGACACGGTTTCCAAGTTATCTTTCCCAATGAGGAAGTAGTACACATCTTCCGCGATTCCCTTCAAAAGGTGTCCCACCTTTTGAAGCGTAAACCCCCTACATTCGGGGGTTTACGGTCTTACAGAGCTTTAGAATTTCCTCGATGAATGTGGTGGAAGTCTCTCCGGGGACCTGAGCCCTCTGAGCTAACGTTAATTCCGCTCGTTTCTTCTTGGCATCCGAATCGCCAAAACACTTCTTAATCTCGTCAACGAAACAGGCCCAGGCAGTTAGCGCGTCCGCATGGTTGTCATACCACACCATCGCTGTGCCACTCAAAAAGAAAACAACGTTCCTCAGTTGGGAGGCGGCGTTCCAATGATTGTACTGGCTTACCCTTTCATAATGGGTGAGCCACTCATCGACATGTTCCCCTGCCTTTGCGGAGAACGTGCGTGGCTCTCGGTAGTGTTGAATCGGAGCTGGTCCTGCCGATGCAGTACTGGGAGCATCTTCCTCTCTAGGAATGATGGTGGCCGATGGCAAAAGTCCGGCAAGGCGGAGGCTTCTCCGAAGGTCTTGTACGGACGATTCCGTTGTCGGTCGTGGGGGGTACCCAGAACAGCTCCACCAAATGTTACGCCGTGAAGCGTTTATTTAAATCTGCAGGGCAGATAAATCAGAACGGTTGGCGTGCTGCAAGCCGGTACAAAAGCAACCAGCCGAACGTCGTCTTCCTTCTCCACCCACAGTCCCCGTGGGCATTCGCGCTGTTTCTGCCCTCTGTTATGAGAGCTCGTGACAATATATATATATATATATATATATATATATATTGTCACGGGATGTTCTTGCAAGTCCACAGGACGTCTGGCTGACGTACAAGAAGACGGAGCAGTCTCAGCTGGACACCGATCGAGCGCGCACTCCTAGTTCGTCGACTTCCTCTTTCACACTTTACCGTGCCAGTACCGATAATCTCCAGTACAATCACCCCCCGCACAGAAAGAAGCCATCCTGGCGACCTAGGGAAAAGACAGCATCGGCGGGTCGTAACACGGTTTAAGCCGTGCTACATGAACTATTTCGCGCCCTCGGCAACGGCGATCAGAAGACGGCGCGAGCGGCTCGATGACATAGTTCACAGGTGATGCTTGCTGCAGTACGCGGTAGGGACCGTGGTAGTTGGACAAAAACTTAGTGGATTGGCCGGGGGAAGTAGCCGGGACCCGAAGCCAAACAAGCATTCCGGGAGAATAGTGGGCACTAGGAGCGGATGCGTCATGGCGTGATTTTTGGCGCCACTGATTTTGGGTGGTGAACGAGCGCGCTAGTTGGCGACATTCTTCAGCATAAGCAGCTCCTTCTGAAACAGGTGTCACTTCAGAAGCGTCAGGACAGTAGGTGAGAATGGTGTCCAAGAGGCAGGAAGGTTCTCGGCCATAGAGAAGAAAGAAAGGAGAGAAGCCGGTGGTAGTTTGCGGGGCAGAGTTATAGGCGTAAGTGACAAAAGGAAGAACCCGGTCCCAATTGGAGTGATCGCCAGAAACATACATGGCAAGCATGTCGCCAAGCGTACGATTGAAATGTTCCGTCATGCCGTTAGTTTGTGGATGGTAGGCGGAAGCGGTTCGATGAACGATGTTGCACTCCCTTAGCAGGGCCGCGATGACATTGGAGAGAAAGACGCGCCCACGGTCACTTAATAATTCACGTGGAGCACCGTGTCGCAGAATGAGGTGGCGAAGAAGGAAGCAAGCGACGTCTTTCGCGGTGGACGCTGGCAGCGCAGATGTTTCGGCGTACCGTGTGAGGTGGTCTACGGCAACAATGATCCACCGGTTACCGTCCGGAGTGCTTGAAAGGGGGCCGTAAAGATCAATTCCAACACGGTCGAATGGTCGAGCAGGGCAGGGTAAAGGTTGCAGGGGACCTGCAGAACTCTGAGGAGGGGTCTTGCGGCGTTGACACGTTGCACATGAACGGACGTACTGGCGAACGAATCTGTACATGCCTCGCCAGTAGAATCGAAGACGAAGACGGGAATACGTTTTGAAGACGCCGGCGTGGCCACATTGGGGGTCATCGTGGAAAGCGGCGCAGATGTGTGAGCGCAGGTGACTGGGGATAACGAGCAGCCATCGACGGCCGTCGGTGAGGTAATTCCGTCGATACAAAAGGTCGTCGCGGATGGCAAAGTGGTGTGCTTGACGACGCACGGCGCGTGAGAGAGACGCAGGTGAGCGGTGAGACAGGAAGTCCAGCAGTAGAGAGATCTAGGGATCTTTACGCTGCTCGGCCGGCATGTCGTTGAAGCTAAGAGCTGACAAATCGCAGGTCGGAGGTAAGGAGCAAACTGAGGCAGGAGGTAGCGGAGAACGGGATAGGGCGTCGGCATCTGAATGTTTGCGTCCAGAGCGATAAATGACACGTATGTCATACTCTTGAAGCCGTAAGGCCCAACGAGCGAGGCGGCCACTGGGATCTTTCAAGGACGATAACCAGCATAAGGCATGGTGATCAGTGACAACGTCAAACTGACGGCCGTAAAGATAAGTACGAAATTTGCTGATTGCCCAAACAATCGCCAAACATTCTTTTTCCGTCACAGAATAGTTGGATTCTGCCTTCGTTAGGGTGCGGCTGGCATATGCGACAACGTACTCGTCAAAGCCATCTTTGCGTTGGGCGAGAATGGCGCCAAGTCCGACACCGCTAGCATCCGTATGTATCTCAGTAGGCGCATTGGGGTCGAAGTGGCGCAGTACTGGAGGGGACGTGAGGAGCCGGCGGAGCCTCATAAATGATTCGTCACACTCCGAGTTCCAAGCCGACAGGTCTGACGAGCCATTAAGAAGCTGCGTCAAGGGAGCGATGATCGAGGCAAAATTACGAATGAAACGCCGGAAATAGGAAGACAAACCGATAAAGCTCCGTAGTTCCTTTAGAGTAGTGGGCTTGGGGTACTCAGCAACGGCGCGAAGTTTGGCAGGATCAGGCAGAATTCCCTCTTTGGAGACGACGTGGCCTAGGATCGTAAGCTTACGGCACCAAAATGACATTTTTTCAAATTGAGTTGCAACCCAGCTGACGTGAGACAGGCAAGAACTTGCTCAAGGCGGGTGAGATGCGTATCGAAATCGGTAGAAAAGACCACAATGTCGTCTAAGTAGCAAAGGCATGTGTGCCATTTAAGACCCCTGAGAATAGCGTCCATCATTCTCTCGAAAGTTGCAGGCGCGTTGCAAAGGCCGAAAGGCATTACATTGAACTCGTATAATCCATCAGGAGTTACAAAAGCCGTTTTTGGGCGGTCGGCTTCAGCCGTCGGCACTTGCCAGTACCCGGAGCGCAGATCCAGTGAAGAGAAGAACTCAGCTCCCTGTAGGCAATCCAGGGCGTCGTCGATGCGTGGTAGGGGATAAACATCCTTGCGGGTAATCTTGTTGAGTCGGCGGTAATCGACGCAAAACCTGATTGAGCCATCCTTTTTCCGCACCAGCACGACCGGAGACGCCCAAGGACTGTGGGAGGGCTGGATCACACCTCGTTTCAGCATGTCGTCAACGTGTTCGTCAATGACACGGCGTTCGGCTGCGGAAACACGGTATGGACGTTGGCGCAGCGGAGCATGGTGACCGGTGTCAATACGGTGAACAACCGCTGTCGTGCGCCCCAAGGAAGGTTGGCCGAGGTCGAAAGAAGCACGAAAACGTTCAAGAAGTTCAACAACTTCACTGCGTTGAGTGGGCGTAAGCGCGTCGTCGATGGTATGCAAGAAAACATCGGGGAAACGCGAGGCTGGTGCGGTAGCAGAAGTGATGGCACCGTTAGGCAGTGGCGACCTATCGGAAGATAGGTCAAATGGACTAATGACGTCAACAGTGTCTAGACGCCCCACACATTCACCGTGTAAGCGAGTTGAAGGACATGGAAATGGATTGCACGCATAAATGGCAGTGGAACCATCGGTGAGTGTGACGACAGCAAACGGGAGTAGAAGGTTCCGTCGACGCGCACAATCTTCAGATGATGTAAAAAGAGCTGTCGTGGCGGGGGCAGAGTCACAAGAGACGTGCACCAAGGCGGCAGAAAAAGAAGCGATAATGACGTCAGCGGTGACGATCACTTTAGGAGAGCGGTTCGGGAGGTCGACGGTAGTGTCACGGAACGGAGACAAAGCCAGTTGCGCGCGAGCGCAGTCGACAACAGCATGATGTGCGGAAAGGAAGTCCCAACCCAGAATAACGTCATGCGAAGCACGGCATAGAACGACGAATTCTACAAAATATAGTTCATCCTGAATCATAACACGAGCCGTACATGCGGACGAAGGCTTGACTTGCTGCGAGCTTGCCGTGCGTAGGGAAATATCTGGTACAGGAATCGTTACTTTCTTGAGTTTGCGGCAGAGGTCTTCACTTATGACAGAAACGGCAGCCCCCGTATCGACAAGAGCTGTTGTCGCGACGCTTTCCACAAATACGGCGATTTCGTTAGGAGGAGAAAGACGAGGCCTTGAAAATTTCGACGATGGCGCAGTTCTTGCCTCGGGAACTGCGGCTGTCAGTTTTCCTCCTCACCAGAGCTGGAACGGCGAAGCATGGGTGAAAGGGAACGGCGGCGAGGGTAAGGAGACCGACGAGAGTTGAAGGCGGCGCGACGAGAATACGAGTCCGAGGGATCAGGGATAGAACGATGCGAAGGCTCTTGGGGAAGGTAGCCGAAGTTCGGCGCGTCACGACGAAAATAAAGTCCACGGCGGCGACAGAAACGCGCAACATGTCCCGGAATACGGCATGCGAAACAGATAGGGCGGTTGTCCGGAGTACGCCAAGGGTTAAGAGAAGGCCCGGAAGGCGATAAGGGCACGTGGACCGGGCGTACCGGAAGTGGCGACGAGTAGAAACTAGCGGCGGGTCGGGAGGTAGTAATCATCGGTCGCGGAGGAGGTCGGCTGAGTGCGGGAGCGTAAGTCAGAGGCGCAGTCACAGGCGGCGGTGGAGAGGGAGGTGGGAGCGCCTCAGAAACTTGTGCTTGGATGACACGACGGAGCGATGGTTCTAGCGTGGAAGCAGGCTCAGCAACACACGCTACAAGAGAGAGCTGGCGAGCCACTTCTTCCCGAATGTATTGTTGAATCTGCGGCAGCAAGCCAGAGTGATCAGCGCCAAGGCATCCAGGCTCCAAGGCCGAGAGGTCCGCGGACTGCACACTGGTGCGACGGGTGGAAAGGCGCTGCTTGCGCAGCTCGTCGAAGCTTTGACAGAGCTCAATTACTTGTGCAACTGTCGTAGGGTTCTTGGCCACGAGCATATGGAAGGCATCGTCGTCTATGCCTTTCATAATGTGCCTTATCTTGTCGGCTTCGGTCATGGACGCAGTCACGCGCTTACAGAGGTCGATGACGTCCTCAATGTAGCTCGTGAAGGTTTCACCGCTTTGTTGAGCGCGACCACGCAAACGGTGTTCAGCACGGAGTCTGCGCACAGCGGGACGGCCGAAGACCGAAGTGAGGGTCTCGGTGAAAGCTGACCAGGTTGGAAATTCGGCTTCGTGGTTTCTAAACCACAGATGTGCCACATCAGTCAGATAAAAGATGGCGTTGGTCAGCTTGTCGCGATCAGACCACTTGTTATGCGCGCTAACGCGGTCATACTCTGCAAGCCAATCATCCACGTCGTGATCGTCGGTGCCGCTGAAGATGGCAGGGTCGCGCTGACGTACCGCACCAGAACACACAACAGCCGGGGGGGCGGGAGCGGATTGCGAAGGGCCGGCGTCGTCGGTCATTGTGGCCGCAGATGGCAACGTACGGCTGCGGAGCTCCAGGTCGGGGAAAACGTTAACCCAGCACTCCCACCAAATGTCACGGGATGTTCTTCCAAGTCCACAGGGCGTCTGGCTGACGTACAAGAAGACGGAGCAGTCTCAGCTGGACACCGATCGAGCGCGCACTCCTAGTTCGTCGACTTCCTCTTTCACACTTTACCGTGCCAGTACCGATAATCTCCAGTACAATATATATATATATATATATATATATATATATATATATATATATATTGCAACAAGCGTATTTTGCAGGTAGACTTGATAAAGCGGTTTAACAAGCCGGATCGTTGAAAACCGGCCTAGCGCGAACCACACGATCGTCACCGTCTTCTTCCACACACTGGCTGGCACAGAGCTGGTGCCGATGTGCTCCGGTACAATCACTCCCCACGCAGAATGGAGCCAACCTGGCGACTTAGGGGAATGACAGCACAGGAGTGTCGTAGCATGGTTTCAGCCGGGTGACGTGAACTGTTTCACGCCCTCGGCAGCGGTGGTCGGAAGATGGCTCGAGCGTCTCGATGATGTAGTTGACGGGAGATGTTTGCTCGACTACTCGGTAGGGACGGTGGTAATTCGAGAGAAGCTTGGTCGAAAGGCCGGGAGTAGTGCGTGAGTAGTGCAGAGTGCGTGAGCGTAGGGAAATGGTACTTCCACGACAACAGTAATACCTGTGCTGATGCTTGCTGAGTGCCGGTTGGCAGAATTTAGTTATGCAAGTTTGTTGCCTCAATGCAAAATTGAAAATCTTGATAAGCGTCTTCTTCCGATGAGAAATATTACGTTCGGAAATAATCGTGATCATGTGCTTTTTCACCGATTCTTACTACAATCCCGTTTCCTCGCTATAAATGCTTCGACGTCGTAAATAATCTCTGCTTATGAGGTTTTCGGTTTACGAGCAGTTTATGAGAAAAAAATCACAGCTTGCTACTAGTACAGCTTACTTTTTAAGACAAGGCGTGTTGACATAACTTATACGCAACTAAACATGACGGGAAAGTTACTTATGAAAGAAAAAAGAAATGAATTGTTATGTAAAGAAACATTTGTTTGTGATGTGCTGCTCCTGCGTGTGTTGAAAATTTTACTGAGATGAAGGGGCCCTATTATCATGTGCACTGTTGCCACCCTGCACTAGCGCAAACATTGTTTTCGTGACTATTTTTAGGTGCTCCTCGCATGTATTCACCATGTGACAGCTTTAATGGGCTACTGCTATAAGTCAACACATAGAGGGGACTCCTTGGCTATGTCCGCCATGGTGCAACGTATAATCTGGATGGTCGAGTCAGGTATATATGAAGTGTATGTGTTCCAAATAGTAGGAACTCAGTATCATTCGTTGATAAGTTAGTCGACGTATTACTCAACACAGCTTACTAAATTGACTAAATATTTATGCAACTTGCTGCTTATTTGTGTTCATAGCTGTTTTGCACACATTATCACGTTCTATAAGAAAACTAGACCCAACATGTTGTGATGAGTATTTTTTTTTCAACAATCGCTTGGCTGCTATTAACCTTTCATTTTTGCTAGTACACAGTGTGTTCATTACTTTTTATTTTGGTTTCATTGTTTTGAAACTGTTTTTCATGCTGTAGCTTTTATTTCCAATTTTCATCTGTTTATGCTACACGCTCGTGCAGTATCTAAGTGTAGTGGGCCAAATTTGTCACAGGTCTAAGCGCACGGCGTGCTTAGCATTGTTTAACATATTTACAATTATTTGTCTTGTTCCCAGAATAAATACCACTGGCAAATGCACATTTGACGAGCTTGGAACTTCTTGGAATGATACATGAAAGCCAGTATTCACTGTGCTGCAGCTACTACACCAGTGAGGTGTTTTCTAGTAAGCTTGCTATTTTATTTTATATTCATGGCAAGCTATTCCGATGCATGCAAGTAGGCATTGTAGCAGTTGCGAGTCTGTCTAGTTACATTGTTTTTCACTTTACAGCAATACAGCATAGACCACAGAGTTAGCTGGTAGATAGTTCAGTGTATTGATACTGTCTCAATAAAGAAGCACATTACTTCGCACATAGTGCTTAAATGTCTGCTAGCTCTTATGACATTTGTTGGTTATTGCAATGTTGCTCATCAAATGCATTTGATTTCAACATGACCACACAGAACATTCTGATTGACACTAGTGTAATTTTAATAGTGATAATCAACCAGCCAAGGCTTAATTCTACAGCTCTCAAGAGTTATTTCTAATAGTTTGGGTTCCTTTCCATGTGTTCTGTTTCATCCTGTGTTTCATCAGTACAGTGGGCAGTCCTTTAAAATTATTCATTCTACTTGGCGCTGTTCAGGTAGAAAATGTTAACCAGCAAGTCCAAATTATAATGCTATCGGTAAGACTTCTATTACTGGGTGGATGAATTCAAAGTGCTATATGTAATTGTAAAAGTATTTTTGACAAAAATACCGGTGTCTACAACAAGCACCATATGCACTGCAACTCTTATAGTGTTAAGTTGGGTAGGCAAGTACCTATGCTAAGTATACTTGTGCATATACTTTCTACATATTAGCTAGTGTTTTAGCTACATGAAAGAGCATATGTTGTGACTGCTGAAGTCAAATTTATGTTTGATGTGCCTGCCTATTTTTGTTGTGCACTTACTGCTGTTGTGTCTTTAGCATTGTAGCCATGTGACACCTGAAGTATTGCAACAATGTGTAAGCTAGCTTGCACCTACTATTGCTACAGTATGCCAATAGATACCTATTACCATATTTGTGCATTTTCTGAGAACCAGCTGTGTTGGCTATGTGCAATTTGTAGTATCCTTATGAGTTTGCTGGTCAGTTCACGTAACTTTTGATGACATAATTTACAGAGAGGGAAGGGAAACAGTACAACATGAATGCTGTTAAAAAGGGACTTTTTATTTTGATGGAAGGATTCAAAATAACAATAAAACTGGATGTGTGCTTATATCTTGCGCAAGTCCTATCAGAGGCAAGGCAGAAGTTGTAATACAAAGGCATAAAATCACGATAAACAGTATTTGCATTAAAAAAGGTGGATAAGCACAGACTAATTTTGTTCGCTTGTCATCAAGAAAGGTTGCTTTTTCATGCATTGATAACGGGGCTGGCTTACACGTATCATTTATGTGGCATGCCTCACTGATTTCTCTTGGCACTCTTTCCCCGTTTGTGAAAACAGATGAACAATCTTAATCCGACCTGAAGCCCTATCATGACAATGCACGGCCATGTTGAGCGAGCATACTGGCCTTTCGAGTGAAATGTGAAAAAAGAAAAAAAATCTCATCACAACATGTTGGGTCTAGTTTTCTTATAGAACATGATAATGTGCGCAAAACAGCTATGAACACAAATAAGCCGCAAGTTGCATAAATATTTAGTCAATTTAGTAAGCTGTGTTGAGTAATATGTCGACTAACTTATCGACGAGTGATACCGAGATCCTATATGGAACACGTACACTTCATACATACCTGACTCGACCATCCAGATTACACGTTGCACCACGGCAGCCATAGCCAAGGAGTCCCCTCCATTATGTGGTCACAGCCTCGCCACTATAAAATAAGTTGTGTTAACTTATAGCAGTAGCCCATTAAAGCTGTCACATGGTGAACACATGCGAGGAGCACCTAAATATAGTCATGAAAACAATGTTTGCACTAGTGCAGGGTGGCAACAGTGCACATGATAATAGGGCCCCCTTCATCTCAGTAAAATTTTCAACACACGCAGGAGCAGCACATCACAAACAAATGTTTCTTTACACCAACAATTCATTTCTTTTTTCTTTCATAAGCAACTTTCCTGTCATGTTTAGTTGCGTATAAGTTATGTCAACAAACCTTGTCTGAAAAAGTAAGCTGTACTAGTAGCAAGCTGTGATTTTTTTCTCATAAACTGCTCGTAAACCGAAAACCTCATAAGCAGATTATTTACGACGTCGAAGCATTTATAAGCGAGGAAACGGGATTAAGAATCGGTGAAGCACATGGGTCGATATTATGCAACTTCAGCAGAAAAGCACAGGTGCACATGATGATCATGATTATTTCCGAACGTAATATTTCTCATCGGAAGAAGACGCTTATCAAGATTCTCAATTTCGCATTGAGGCAATAAACTCGCATAACTAGATTCTGCCAACCGGCGCTCAGCAAGCATCAGCACAGGTATTACTGTTGTCGTGGGAGTACCATTTCCTACGTTCACGCATTCTGTACACACAATACGCGTGTAGTTAGCAAGCACGATTACTTACCTTTCAAACGGTACGACGCGGTCTAAAAGCGCTCTCCAAGTTGCCGGTGCTGCATCGACGATGTTAGTCCCAGCCAGCGCCTCCTCTATTTTTCTAAAAATAAAGGAGACGCTGTCGCAGCATACATGCCGCTGCGTAGTGGACGAGCTCAGGCACGCTAATAATTCGCATGCTTTCCTTGCGCCATGCACCCAACTTTCCGCAACCATGACACAAAGGCAACGCACTACCCGGCACGAAAATCGTTGGTCCACATTTGCCAGGCGCGCCACGCATAAGGCGAGTTTGCAGCAAGACACAAGCTATCTTCTCGCACTATTATTGAAGCTAACTACGTCACATTTCATTACCGCAAACACAAAAACACACGATCAAACGCTCGCACATCCAACAAGCACGTTGTAGATGGAGGAATGACAACGGCGCCACCTGCAGACTAGTGAGGCTGTGGTGGCCTCCGTGATACATGATTAACTAGCCGTGTTGCGCCCAACTATGTTGCGAGACAAAACGGTTAATTCTGTAATGTATTTTCGAGGTCCTTAAACGTGTGTTCAATGCACTGTACGAGCGTTTTCTACTTAAGCGGCTGCACGTTCTCGAGCCCAGCGGTAGGGTGGCTAGCGTCGCAACGCAGTAGCCACGGGACTACGTTAAAACCCTGTAATTAAAGCGTTCAAAATTCTGCATCTTTGTATTAAAAGGTCTGTGTGCATTGGCAGCACCTGTAATACCACCTAATACGTTTAGCTTTGTCTTACCAGCAATTGTTTAACTTGACAGAAAACTGATTTGCATTCCGGCACAATTGGGGGGTCGCATTTCGTGACTATACACTGTTAGCAAAAGTTAGCCGAGATTCGGGTTTTTGCGGCTCATGAGCTTTGAAGACTACCTTGCACCACAAAATTACTCTGACGTGCGGCAGTAAAATGCGTTACATTACATCGTTTTACTACCATCTCTGAGAAACGTAGTAAAAGGATGTCATGAGCCAGCTTCACGACGTAGAGAGTTTTAGATCACGTGACTAAAAAACCATCTATTGAGAGTTTAAAACCACGTGATCTGGAACCAACCTCATGATCACGTGATTAAATACTACCACTGTACTCCGCAAGGTCTCGATCATTGCAAGCTCCGCCCCATCCAGTTAAGCCTATGCTCGGCGACAGGCACGGCCAAGGCAAAAATGGAAAAGGTCGATGCCGTGGGGGTGCATCTGGATGCCAACGGAACCGCATAACGTTGGAAACTTGGAACGTATGTACGTACGTACGTCGCGTGTCTCAAGTGGACGCGGCTTTATGCCGGCGCGCCGCCCGTTGCACGACCGACGAGCCAAACGACTGCATTGCGTCAGTGCAAACTCACCGAAAAATAATGTTCCGATTCCGCTCTGCACGGCGAACCGGCGCGACCATGCTCGCATTCAGCGACAAAAAATCGCCTCAAAAATCGTACCTGGACCCATCCTCTCTACGGGAGGTAAATATCTTGCGGTTCGCGAGGAATACCGCCATGGGCCGGCAGCTTACGAACGGCGAGTTGTCGCGTCTGCTGCGCCGGCCGGAAGCAAACGTGTCGGTCTGAGTTAATTGCCAAGCACAAGCCCACCTTTTCATGCTTCTACGAGCGAGAGAATGGATGTCTCTTGTCCACTTCTAAGCTATAAACGGAATCGTCACAGCCCACTGTAGCACAAAAGAAACAATACGTTGGTTAGTTGTAGCGACAGTCAATGGAAAGCCTCACGCGCTAGCAACATAGATGTGATCATGTCGAGCGCTAGTTCGTATTTCGAGTAGTGTAATACATATGTCACACTGCACGCTCTCCGTGGCGATCAAAACCGATCAGGATCGAATTTCTCGGTCGCGTATGCGTTCCTTGCGCAAGCCGTGAGAGGAAGCCAGTCACAGTCGAGAATTTCGAACGGGATCGGGCTCGATCGCGATCGAAAGTGGCCGCGTGACCGCGGTATAATAAAGAACAGAAAAAGCATCTTGGAACGCTCATTCTTATGCTCCGACAGGGGTTCAAATCGTCGGTCTTCATTAGCAAACTTGTCCTTATTTTTTTATTCCTGCCACAGCAGATTTCACAAGGCTGTATCCATTATGTAAACAGCCATACATACCAATGTTTGCAGCACTGCTTCACGGTCACTGTACACATTATATAATTTCTCCTCACCAAACAAATGCAACTGCTGAGGAGCTATAGAAATTGATTAGCATCAATGTTTGTTGACAGAACATTTCCCTCAATAAAAACGTATTCTCAGACACAAACACATTCTACCAAGCAAAACAGTGGCCAAACGTCATAATAAATAAAAGCAACCATCACTTATTTTAGTTGTAGCCACAACGGCACGAGCTCACGACTGAAACCATGCTGCTCTGAAATGACCACTTTGACTTCCCAGTGTAAACGCAGGGTACGCGGTAACACCCACATCTACTGATCAAGGAAGCGCCGTTGATTGCTGTTGGCTGCTATCTATCGTCTGCAGTGGCAAAGACTGTGTATTATTCGTGCGTTTTACATGTTACTTTTACCATGATATCAGGCATACAAAAGTTGATTTGATGTCACTAGTGGCTACAGTTGAATCTTTTAAAATGCCTGCATGTAATTCAAACAGCTCATTCTCAACTCAGAACTGCTCCTGTGGAACTCCAAGTGTAACTGCGGCTCAGCAACAGCAGAATTTCCTTGAATCCTGCCAGTTGTGCCAAATACCTCGAAATCCATGCCCTTGGCAATACGGAGTTTTAAGGTTTGAGTGCGCAAAGAGAGGGACACAAACCGCTGGGCTTACAAAATAATACCAGAAATATATATAAAAGAACCACAAAGCTGTACAAAACAACACAAGCTGGGCATGACACTTTCCATATGCAACGGTCTCTTTGATAACCCAAACCACTTTGGTTATGCAAATTGTAAAACTTCATATTAAGCTGCATGCTAGGTGCTCTGTATGCTGCGAAGCATGCCCAGGAATTCTTTACTGCAGGGCGATGGACGCGTCTGCAGTGGAGTGATTATGAAAGTTCAGATGTGGCTGCCGAGTTATAAAAATATACCCGGCAGCTAATAGGCAGTTTCGATAGACAAAATTCCTTTGTCATGTTCGTGACCTCGAACAGCTCGCCCAAACAAAAAATTATGTCTTTTACCAAGCACATTACTTGCAATGGACTCTGTGCGATGCTCACTGCAGGGGGTAACTGGCTCCTTCTAATGTAGAAATTATTAAGCCTTAACTCGGTTCAGAAAATGAAAAAAAATAAGTTTGTGTAGGACAAACGAGTCTGGCTCTTGCCCCTATGTTCCAAATACACTTCCAGAGCCCCTAGCTCTAGCTAATGTTACTCACGCTAGTCTCAGCAAGGTCAGTTAAGTCAACTGGTGTCTCCTAATCAAGTACGTTGAACTAATATGGTATAAAATAGCACTCATCATCTTCACCTCAGAAGACAACAGCAACACCAGTAGCAATAGTCTACAATAAAGTAATGTTTGCCATCACAGGCCTTCTTCACATCTGCCTTATCCCTCTATTGCAAAAAAGTACAGAAGTGAACAAACACACAACAAATATGTGACAGTATTTAATGGCAGCATAATTTATTTAGAGCTTTATGGACCACACATGACGCAATAGATGCCATTTTTTCTTTGGAACCTAGGAAGCAGCGCATCCCATTATCATATAGAAACCAAACTGTACTAGCAATTAGCCAGTAACTGAGAAAAGTGTACGAAAGCACCCACTTAGCCTGGGAGTGAGGAAAGAAACAGCTCTCAATCACAAGATGACAGTTACCTGGGTGCATGCACATTATCTCCCAAGAAATATATTTGTCTTAATTCTCATCAAACAATACATGAAGCACCAGGACAGTACATGAAGCTCAGCAAGACAACCCCGGACTTGATCTTGCTTCTAACATATATAATGTGGGTCGCATGATAAACACAAGGAAGAGAAATCAAGGCATGGATTATGCCTGTGTCATTCATGCTTTCATTTCTCGTTCGTGTGTTTGTGTTTATCATAACAGCCCACAGCGTGTATCAGTTCCAAGTCGCTCAGCTTCCAGTTCTTGCTTCAAACAAATAATGACTTCTTGTTAAAAAGCATGAAGCTCATTTTTTCTTTGACTTGTTGCACAGCTTCACTATGTGAGAGGAAGTAATAATGCATTGGCTCTGGTCGTGGGTAGCACTGACACTTGAAATCATACAAAGGTGGCAGGCAGTACATGAAGCAAGGCACATGAGGTAACTCCGAGAGCTAGAAAAACTTGTTGGTGCGCCCTACTACAGTGATTGTTCGTTTACATTGTGCTCACATCACAGTACCGAACATGCAGCTTTCTGCATGTTCAGGACTGTGATTTGAGCACAATGTGAGCCAAAATACCTCCACAAGTTAGTGTGCCAACTGGGATACAAATGAAAATTCTCAAATGCACAAAGCAGGCACCCAAAGCTGTCCTACAAGAGCAAATTCCTGGAAGACAAGTTATGACAAACACATTCTTAGCAGATACCTTAACACAAAGGCTTTTAGGTGAGCTTGCCAAATAGACATGAAGCACTGACATACGCTGCCTGTTATAACCACAGTCTAAGCTAAGCCACTAAGCCTATGGCTTTAAAACACTGCAATCATGTATGATTCAATGCAGGTGAAAATCAATGCTGGTTGAGCAATATGCAGCTTGGTCACTCAAGCCACCTCGTTGAGCGTGTTTTGAATGTTACTCTGCATCCTCTTGATTCGCTGTGCAGCAGCACTGCACCAAGGAGCGAGAGTTATGTCTGGTTTGTTGATGCAGCATCAGAAGTACTTCTGTGGCAGCAGTAATATCCCTGTCACATTGGCACTTTTTACCATGCTTGGTTCATCAAACTCTTTGCTGGACAAGAGTTTCAGTACTGAAACTTTCGAGTATGGCTCTCAAAAGCTACTTGACCATGCACATTCCTGTGCTTGAAGATGACTGTCAATCAGTGAATCAGTGCACAATCAACCTAAGCAAAATCGAACATGTTGTACTGAAACAGGGCTACAGACATGACGACACACACAGTCCTACTTGTTTAAAACAGTTGTAATGAAGCAGATGCGTCTGGTGTTTTCGGTTTTAGCTCGAAGACGACTATGACCCGTTCTGTGTATATCAGAGAGCTCGGGCTGTTTCCTCATCTGCTAGCTGCTGTCTCGCCCGGTTGCTGTGCTCGTGGGCGTAGACCCTGTTTGGCATGTAGTTTGCGGACAGCGGGGCGGCCAAATACCTTGGTGAAATGTGCCTTGAATGCGAACCAGCTCAAGATATTGCGTTCATGATTCTTAAACCATAGGTTGGCGACGTCAGCAAGGTAGAAGATGACGTTTGTCAGTTTGGATTGGTCGTCCCACTTATTGTGAGTGCTTACACGTTCATAGGACGACAGCCAGTCTTCGACATCATGTTCTCCGGTCCTACTAAAGATGGTCGGATCGCGCTGACGGAGAACGCCGGCGCAAGTGACAGGGGCAACCATGGGTTCAGTCGGAGCGTTGGTTGCGTCAGCCATGGTGCGGTGGGCAACGTACGAGCGCTGAGCTCCAGGGTTACTTGAGGGATCCCAGTAAACTCCACCAAATGTAATGAGACCTAATTAAATATTTAACAGTGTAGTCTATAGTAGCAGCTAGCAGTAGAGCGAACAGCCCGAGCTCTCTGATAAACACAGAACGGGTTGTCATCGTCTTCGAGATAAAACCGAGAACATCAGGCACGTCTGCTTCATTACGCAGTCAACAGGAGCCGAAAGTCACTTCGTTTTAAATGTCTTTCTGTTGTAACTTTGGACAACAAATGCATTCAAGCCCATATGAATGTGTTTATTATGGCTGCATTGATTTGCTCTTAATGATTTTGCTATGCCTTTATATTTACTGCGTAAGCCCAGCCAATTCAACTTAACGTAACCTCACCTGCCTCATCTAGGAAAACCCCAGGACAAGTTCATTTGATTACATCAACCTGAGATTGCATTACAAGATAAAATAAAGCGGTATTAACAAAGCTGAGTTGGTCCAATCTTGAAATGCTCAGGCTACATTGGCAAATAACAAAATCCAGAGAATATAAGCTTCCTTAACTTAAACTCACACCACCTAGTATATAAGCAAAGGCCAGATTCAGGGCTGTTCCTGAGGGACATACGTATCATCATCCTATCATCAACATTGGTGGTGATGGTGATGACAGCCATGTTCTTAATTTTCTGCCAAAAAGTACCTTCTCATATAATTTTCATTTCGCTTGGCTAAAACCAAAGCATTCAAAATTTTCAAGTATAGTTTTTTCTTAGTCTTACCGAACAATCAGAAAGCACATTCTCAAAAAGCTTGCCAGCACATATGTCTTTTTAGGCATCTAGAAACAATGAAAAATGTTATAATTGGAAACATGGTCACTGTTTACTAAAACTAATCATATACTGCTAGTGTCAAGTACAAACTCATCTGAGGTAAGGTGGGCTGTGTGAAGTTGCTTTCTAAAGCAGCCTCCATTGTTTGAGTTCAGCCTACTCTTTTCATGTTGTTTTGGTGTGATCTAACTGAAAGCAAACACACAGTTGCTGCCCTTCCTTATGAAAGCCCTACACATTACTGAATTCTTTCAATGAGCATTTTGTCAACCATGACTAGTAAGAGTAGTTCTCCTTGTTTTGCAACACGATGGTGTTGCAAAACAAGGAGAACTACTCTTACTAGTCATGGTTGACAAAATGCTCATTGACAATAGTTTGTAAATGTATTTACAAACTATTCACAGTGAGCTGTAGCACTGCCAAGATGGCCGAAAGACAATCTTTTCAATCGTCATCTTCTTCACCCCAATAGTCAATGTCGTCTTTGTCCCATTGCGTGCAGTCTCGTGACAATAATTGTTTTTTTTTTCAGATGAAACATTTAGCAGCATATTTATCATCGGCTTGGAGAGCAGTTACTACGTTGCTGGCCACTCTCGAATGCTGGCCCCTATTGGGAGATGACAGCAGAATGTATGCAGTTGAATTGTTAGAAGTTAGTATTATAATATATGGGGGAGTTTTCTCGTGTTGTATTGCAGCTAGAAATTATTATTTTGAATCCTTTTGTTTAAGCAAGACACAACGGCTGAATTACATGGGAACAAATTCTTATTGGAAAATGGAATGGGCCACAAAATAGGTAAAAATTAGTCCCATTAGGAATAATTGTCAATAAATGCAGAATTCAACCAGAAATGACTAATATGGGTTACACAAATCACCTAAAGTAAATGGATTAATCTGACTCCTATTTGTAGTTCTCATGGCCACATATAATGCCATGCACGCATCTCAAACGGTATTGTAAACAAAACAGCTATATTAAGTTGCCTATGTAGGCCCTAATTCGTATGCTAGTTTTTTTTTAAGCCAAGCATTCCAGTTTTCTTCAGTACCTGGGAAGACTAACAATGGAGAATGCACTTAGTCATAAATTTACATAAAATGTTGCATTTTTACTGTATGTTTGTCTTCAAGGGAGTGTCGTGTGCGGGACTAAATGACATGGCACTACGCACACGTGTCCATAGGCATGGCTGGAGGGTGAGGGGTGCTGGGGGAACTACAAAATTGGTTCCGGAAACAAAGGAGGTTAGAGGACAATCGGTTCACATTTACACAGTACATCGAAATAGCAGAAAGGAACACAGGCCTTTACGGCTTGCATTTTTGGATATCAAGGGAGCCTACGACAGTGTAATTCAAGAGGACTTGTCGATACATACTGGGCACACTAGATGTGGAACATGGAGTAATTAAACTCTTAAAAGATATCTATAAAAGCAACAAGGTGCTTATAAAATGGGAAAAAGGGTATTTGAGCCTATAAAGATACAATGGGGGCTTAGACAGGGGCTGTCACCTTTGTTGTTCACGCTGTACCTACAAGGATTAGAGGCTAAGTTAGAGAGCAGCGGACTTGGCTTCAACCTTTCTTTTGTCAAGCAGGGAGAATGGATTGAACAGTCATTACCAGGACTGATGTATGCAGATGAAGTATACTAATGGCTGACAACAAGGAAGATTTGCAGGGATTGGTGGACATCTACAGTAAAGAAGGAGATAGGTTAGGTTTAAAGTTGAGTAATGAAAAATCGGCAATCATGATTTTTAATTAAAATAAAGGTGGCAAGCATAGGATACAGGAACTAGGTTACACTGGAGGTAGTGGGTAAGTACAGATATCGTGGCGTGTGGATAAACAATGGAGCTGAGTATCTAATGGAACACGAAAGATAGAACTTGAAGTAACAGGAATGCAGCTGTGATGAAAATTAGGGCACTGTGGAATTATAATAGGTACGAAGTGGTCGAGAGGGATTTGAAAAGGGGTGATGATTCCTAGTCTGGACTTTTGGCAATGCGGTCCTGTGCATGAGATCAGAGGTTCGAGCAAGGTTGGAAATTAAGCAGCAAAGGGTAGGTAGGCTTGCTTTGGGAGCACATGGAAATACACCAAATAGAGGGTACAGGGTGACATAGTATGGTCACCATTTGAGAGCAGAGAAGCTAGCAGCAAGATAGGAGCGATTGAGAGAAATGGGGGAAAAGCGGTGGGCTAGGAAAGTTTTCTGCTACCTGTACATGAGCAATGTTGACACAAAATGGAGGAAGTGAACCAGAAAATTGTTAATCAAATATTTCGACTGCAGGAAGGGTGCAAACCAAGAAACAGTGGTTACGAAAAAGGTTAAAGAAACAGTGAGGGATCTGTGGAAAGCAGGGATGCAGACGAAATCAGCACTGGGAACATACAGAACTTTCAAGCAGGAAACTGCCAAAGAAAATATCTGCAATAATTCTAGGGGAAGATCTTTGATGTTTGAAGTCAGGACGGGAGTATTGCGGACTAAGACGTACCGAACCAAGTATCAAGGGATAAACACGTTATGCGGAGCGGGGGAAGAGGAGGAAACGGCTGAACGCTAGATACTTTTCTATAAAGGGCTTCGCCTTACAGTTCAAAGCAACGGGGCGGATTTTTTTTTTCAAAGTATTGGGGTTTAGGGACAGTGCAGATAAGGCAGAAATAACCAAACGGAGGTTATATGTTTGGTGGCTAAAATCAAGACAAGAGTGAAATTTAACCCTCCACTATGTACAATTACATACATACTACTTCTCAGTTACATATATTACTATAATCACGGCTAGATGGTGTGAGCCGCCACTCGATTTAAATGGTTCAGCCATCTATCCATGGTGAGATCATATGGTCAGATGCGGAATGACGCGATGACGTGCCTCTAGGAGACCGCGGCCCGCGCCATCCGAGCCGGCATGTAGCCATGCGAGTGTTGCTTATGTAACTTATTTACCAGTTGTCAGTTAACACTTGCGTCTCGTAAATCTCGTCACATGCTCGCCAGACGACCAAGACATGGTGGCAGCAGCGGGATACTCGATAACGCCGTGAGAAACGCACCATTGAAATAGACGTCTGAAAACGCCCGCAGTGCAGGGGCGCAGTGCCCCGAATGCCAAACTTCGCTACGCATGGCCTCGCCTACAGTGTCAGCATATGGCAAATTCCAACGCCAACGAGGCAAATTCCTCGTTGGCGTAACCTTCTCCTCGCACGGGCGCGGTACGTTGGATGGACTTTCTCGCGCCTGCGGCGCTCGTGCTGTATCGCTGTATCAGTCATGCCAGATTATACGTTTCTCACGCCTTGCGGCGCTCTACCTTCAAAATAATTAACATCACTGATTTTCCCAGGGGAGCAGTCGGGGACATAGTACAGACCGGGCCATCTTCGTTTGTGCCTGGCTTTTCGTATGCTGCTCTTCGTGACAAATTTTCAAAACATATTAACTCAAAGTGAAGTTATTTTGAAGGTAGAGCGCGGCAAGGCGCGAGAAAGGTATAATCTGGCATGCAGCACGAGCGCCGCAGGCGCGAGAAAGTCCATCCGACGTACCGCGCCCGTGCGAGGAGAAGGTTACGCCAACGAAGAATTTACTGCTCCGCTCAACCCGTTCGTAGTTGAACTGCCTAAAAAACGACTTTCGGCGATCCGAGGAGTGGAAACGGTGGTTCACGAGATGGAAGCGCGATCTCAGGACTAAAGAAGCAATCTCACGAGACGCAGGTAAACACCCTCGTCTATGTCATGGGTCGTGAAGCCGAAGACGTTCTAGCTCTGCGACGCCGAGAAACTCGGCTACGACACAGCTAGTAACCCGAGCATTCGCGAAACTTTTTGTGCCGCGGATGAACGTCATACACGAGCGTGCGAAACGTACACGAGAGCACGAAGCGAACGAGACAGTCGATACATTCGTCACTAAACTATTCAGACGAGCCGAAACCTGCGAGTACAGCAATCAGAGGAACTGACTGATCCGTGATAGGCTCGTGGTCGGTCTCATAGACACGCAGTTAAGCGAGAAGCTGCAACTTAACGCGGAGAAGCCGCCGTCACAACCCCTGCTCGCAACTCCAAGAGCAAAGGAAAGTCAAATCAGTAGGCTCAGAAAACCCAGCGCGAGCAGACTGCGTCGCCGTGCAAGTGGTGTGGCTCAACGAGGCACCCACCATCACACATTGTGTGGCCAGCGAACGGCAAAATATGCAGTGCTTGTGGCAAAAAGGGCCGTGCACTTCGCCGCAGTGTGCTTATACGCTTGCAAAAAGCGTAACAATTAGGTGCGACAGTCAACGGCTTGCCCATGAAGTTCGAGGTCGACACTGGCGCGAATGTAACCGCTATACCAACAAGCCTCTACAATGAAGTTATGGGCAACTTGAAGCAAGCAAAAAAACAGCTGCTTGGACTTGGCAGCACCACAATAATAACGATTGGACTGTTCATTGCGAGCCTGTGCTGGAGTGGCCGGTTGTCAAAAATAAATTTATGTGATCAACCAACAGAATCGCGCACTTCTTGGATGTCTCGCAATCAAGTACTTTAGATGTCCTACCAAGCGTTCTAGAGGTAACAGAGTCAACCTGCTAGGTCAGCGACCCAGCCAACATTCTATGCCACATTTTATACCTGATACCTATACAACATTCTATACCTGACTTCATGCCTGGGCCTAGTCAAGACAAAATACAAAATAATGCTACTCCTGGATGCCAAGCCATGTGCTATTACGTACCCGAGGCGAGTACCTCTGCCCATGTTGCCCTATGCCAAACGTGAGTTAGAGAATAGAGTGCCTGGGTGTCATCAGAAAGGTTGAAGAGGCCACAAAGTGGTTTTTCAGCTATGACACTCGCGAAAACGATAGGAGGCAAGCTTCGAATCTGCATTGACTTTGAGGGGTTGAAGAACATTTTGCTTGAACGAGTCTCAATGCCCACCATCGACAAATGCTTGGCCTAACTCTCCGGAGCTACATGTTTAGCAAGCTCGACACAAGTTCCGGTTATTGGCAAGCTCCACTGGCGCCCGAGTCCCAGAGGTACACCACTTTCCTGACGCCATTTGGCAGTTTTCCAAAGCACCTGAATTTTTCCAGAGAGAAATGCTAAGAGCGCTAGAAGGCCTGCACCGCCAAGCATGTCGGCAAGACGACATAATAGTGTTTGGCTGCACGAAGGAAGAACATGACGCACGACTCCACAGAGTACTTCTTAGCATCACCTTAATGCAGCAAAGTGTGTACTACACCAGCAGTCAGTGAGATTCCTCAGGCATTTTGTATCAGCAA